>NC_053026.1:489455199-489515619 GCF_003073215.2 Triticum urartu
GCGCGTGGGAAATGGTTCCAAAGTCGATGTGATCGCGTCGGCACGCTACCTCTACATCTACCTTCGGGATTATATTAGACCTAAATAATTGTTATTTGGTGCCAGCGTTAAGCATGAACATTATATCTGGATCTTGTTTGATGCGAGACGGTTATTCATTTAAATCAGAGAATAATGGTTGTTCTATTTATATGAGTAATATCTTTTATGGTCATGCACCCTTAAAGAGTGGTCTGTTTTTATTAAATCTCGATAGTAGTAACACACATATTCATAGTGTTGAAGCCAAAAGAAGCGGAGTTGATAATGATAGTGCAACTTATTTGTGGCACTGCCGTTTAGGTCATATCGGTGTAAAGCGCATGAAGAAACTACATACTGATGGACTTTTGGAACACTTGATTATGAATCACTTGGTACTTGCGAACCGTGCCTCATGGGCAAGATGACTAAAACACCGTTCTCCGGTACTATGGAGAGAGCAACAGATTTGTTGGAAATCATACATACAGATGTATGTGGTCCGATGAATATTGAGGCTCGTGGAGGATATCGTTATTTTCTCACCTTCACAGATGACTTTAAGCAGATATGGGTATATCTACTTAATGAAACATAAGTCTGAAACGTTTGAAAAGTTCAAAGAATTTCAGAGTGAAGTTGAAAATCATCGTAACAAGAAAATAAAGTTTCTACGATCTGATCGTGGAGGAGAATATTTGAGTTACGAGTTTGGTGTACATTTGAAACAATGTGGAATAGTTTCGCAACTCACGCCACCCGGAACACCACAACGCGTAATGGTGTGTCCGAACGTCGTAATCGTACTTTACTAGATATGGTGCGATCTATGATGTCTCTTACTGATTTACCGCTATCTTTTGGGGTTATGCTTTGGAGAACGCCGCATTCACGTTAAATAGGGCACCATCAAAATCCGTTGAGACGACGCCTTATGAACTATGGTTTGGCAAGAAACCAAAGTTGTCGTTTCTGAAAGTTTGGGGCTGCGATGCTTATGTGAAAAAGCTTCAACCTGATAAGCTCGAACCCAAATCGGAGAAATGTGTCTTCATAGGATATCCAAAGGAGACTATTGGATACACCTTCTATCACAGATCCGAAGGCAAGACTTTTGTTGCTAAGTTCGGAAACTTTCTAGAGAAGGAGTTTCTCTCGAAAGAAGTGAGTGGGAGGAAAGTAGAACTTGACGAGGTAACTGTACCTGCTCCCTTATTGGAAAGTAGTGCATCACAGAAAACTGTTTCTGTGACACCTACACCAATTAGTGAGGAAGCTAATGATAATGATCATGAAACTTCAGAACAAGATACTACTGAACCTCGTAGATCAACCAGAGTAAGATCGCCAGAGTGGTACGGTAATCCTGTTCTGGAAGTCATGCTACTAGATCATGATGAACCTACGAACTATGAAGAAGCGATGGTGAGCCCAGATTCCGCAAAATGGCTTGAAGCCATGAAATCTGAGATGGGATCCATGTATGAGAACAAAGTGTGGACTTTGGTTGACTTGCCCAATGATCGGCAAGCAATTGAGAATAAATGGATCTTCAAGAAGAGACTAAGCCGCGTAATATTACTGTCTACAAAGCTCGACTTGTCGCAAAAGGGTTTCGGCAAGTTCAAGGGATTGACTACGATGAGACCTTCTCACCCGTAGCGATGCTTAAGTCTGTCCGAATCATGTTAGCAATTGCCGCATTTTATGATTATGAAATTTGGCAGATGGATGTCAAAACTGCATTCCTGAATGGATTTCTGGAAGAAGAGTTGTATATGATGCAACCAGAAGGTTTTGTCGATCCAAAGGGAGCTAACAAAGTGTGCAAGCTCCAGCGATCCATTTATGGACTGGTGCAAGCCTCTCGGAGTTGGAATAAACGCTTTGATAGTGTGATCAAAGCATTTGGTTTTATACAGACTTTTGGAGAAGCCTGTATTTACAAGAAAGTGAGTGGGAGCTCTGTAGCATTTCTGATATTATATGTGGATGACATATTACTGATTGGAAATGATATAGAATTTCTGGATAGCATAAAGGGATACTTGAATAAGAGTTTTTCAATGAAAGACCTCGGTGAAGCTGCTTACATATTAGGCATAAAGATCTATAGAGATAGATCAAGACGCTTAATTGGACTTTCACAAAGCACATACCTTGACAAGATTTTGAAGAAGTTCAAAATGGATCAAGCAAAGAAAGGGTTCTTGCCTGTGTTACAAGGTGTGAAGTTGAGTCAGACTCAATGCCCGACCACTGCAGAAGATAGAGAGAAAATGAAAGATGTTCCCTATGCTTCAGCCATAGGCTCTATCATGTATGCAATGCTGTGTACCAGACCTGATGTGTGCCTTGCTATAAGTCTAGCAGGGAGGTACCAAAGTAATCCAGGAGTGGATCACTGGACAGCGGTCAAGAACATCCTGAAGTACCTGAAAAGGACTAAGGATATGTTTCTCGTATATGGAGGTGACAAAGAGCTCATCGTAAACGGTTACGTTGATGCAAGCTTTGACACTGATCTGGACGATTCTAAATCGCAAACCGGATACGTGTTTACATTAAATGGTGGAGCTGTCAGTTGGTGCAGTTCTAAACAAAGCGTCGTGGCGGGATCTACATGTGAAGCGGAGTACATAGCTGCTTCGGAAGCAGCGAAGGAGTCTGGATGAAGGAGTTCATATCCGATCTAGGTGTCATACCTAGTGCATCGGGTCCAATAAAATCTTTTGTGACAATACTGGTGCAATTGCCTTGGCGAAGGAATCCAGATTTCACAAAAGAACAACAAACATCAAAAGACGCTTCAATTCCATCCCGGGATCTAGTCCAGGTGGGAGACATGGAGATTTGCAAGATACATACGGAGCTGAATGTAGCAGACCCGTTGACTAAGCCTCTTCCACGAGCAAAACATGATCAGCACCAAGGCTCCATGGGTGTTAGAATCATTACTGTGTAATCTAGATTATTGACTCTAGTGCAAGTGGGAGACTGAAGGAAATATGCCCTAGAGGCAATAATAAAGTTATTATTTATTTCCTTATATCATGATAAATGTTTATTATTCATGCTAGAATTGTATTAACCGGAAACATAATACATGTGTGAATACATAGACAAACGAGTGTCACTAGTATGCCTCTACTTGACTAGCTCGTTAATCAAAGATGGTTATGTTTCCTAACCATGGACAAAGAGTTGTCATTTGATTAACGAGATCACATCATTAGTTGAATGATCTGATTGACATGACCCATTCCATTAGCTTAGCACCCGATCGTTTAGTATGTTGCTATTGCGTTCTTCATGACTTATACATGTTCCTATGACTATGAGATTATGTAACTCCCGTGTGCCGGAGGAACACTTTGTGTGCAACCAAACGTCACAATGTAACTAGGTGATTATAACGGTGCTCTAAAGGTGTCTCCAAAGGTACATGTTGGGTTGACGTATTTCGAGATTAGGATTTGTCACTCCGATCGTCGGAGAGGTATCTCTGGGCCCTCTCGGTAATGCAAGTCACTTAAGCCTTGCAAGCATTGCAACTAATGAGTTAGTTGAGGGATGATGTATTACGGAACGTGTAAAGAGACTTGCCGGTAACGAGATTGAACTAGGTATTGGATACCGACGATCGAATCTCGGGCAAGTAACATACCGATGACAAAGGGAACAACGTATGTTGTTATGCGGTCTGACCGATAAAGATCTTCGTAGAATATGTGGGAGCTAATATGAGCATCCAGGTTCCGCTATTGGTTATTGACCGGAGACGTGTCTCGGTCATGTCTACATTGTTCTCAAACCCGTAGGGTCCGCACGCTTAAGGTTTCGATGACAGTTATGTTATGAGTTTATACGTTTTGATGTACCGAAGGTTGTTCGGAGTCCCGGATGAGATCCCGGACATGACGAGGAGCCTCGAAATGGTCGAGACATAAAGATTGATATATTGGAAGCCTATGTTTGGATATCGGAAGTGTTCCGGGTGAAATCAGGATTTTACCGGAGTACCGGGAGGTTACCGGAACTCCCCGGGAGGTATATGGGCCTTAGTGGGCTTTAGTGGAAGAGAGGAGAGGTGGCCAGGGCTGGGCCACGCGCCCCTCCCCCCTAGTCCGAATAGGACAAGGAGAGAGGGGGCCGGCGCCCCTCCTTCTCTCTCCCTCTTTTCCCACCTCGCGAATCCTATTTCAACTAGGATTGGGGGAGAAGTCCTACTCCCGGAGGGAGTACGACTCCTCCTGGCGCGCCCTATGATGGCCGGCTGGCCTCTCCCTCTTGAACCTTTATATACGGAGGTAGGGGCACCCCAGAGACACACAAGTTGATCCACATGATCATATTCTTAGCCGTGTGCGGTGCCCCCTTCCACCATAGTCCTCGATATTATTGTAGCGGTGCTTAGGCGAAGCCCTGCGACGGTAGTACATCAAGATCGTCACCACACCGTCGTGCTGACGGAACTCTTCCCCGACACTTTGCTGGATCAGAGTCCGGGGATCGTCATCGAGCTGAACGTGTGCTAGAACTCGGAGGTGCCGTAGTTTCGGTGCTTGATCGGCCGGGCCGTGGAGACGTACGACTACATCAACCAAACGCTTCCGTTGTCGATCTACAAAGGTACATAGATCACACTCTCCCCTCTCGTTGCTATGCAGCACCATGATCTTTCGTGTGCGTAGGAATTTTTTTGAATTACTACGAAACCCATTAATGCGTTGCTTCGTAAGGGGCTGATTTGGATCCATATGTTTCATGCTATGGTTAGGTTTACCTTAATACTTCTGTTTTAGTTGCGTATGCTTGCAATAGGGGTTAATCATAAGTGGGATGCTTGTCCAAGGAAGGACAGTACCCAAGCACCAGTCCACCCACATATCAAATTATCAAAGTACCGAACGCGAATCATATGAGCGTGATGAAAACTAGCTTGGCGATAATTCCCATGTGTCCTCGGGAGCGCTTTCCTTTATATAAGAGTTTGTCCAGGCTTGTCCTTTGCTACAAAAAGTATTGGGCCATATTTATGCACCTTATTTACTTTTATTACTTGTTACCCTGTAACACCCCGGATGTGATTTACCCAATATGTACTCCAACTCTTGCCGTTTCCGGCCTTAAGTTATTTTATTTTCTCGGGTTTGGGTTTTTGTCTCCGTGTGTTGTTGTCGTTGTCATGCATCTCATATCATGTCATCATGTGCATTGCATTTGCATACGTGTTCATCTCATGCATTCGAGCATTTTCCCCGTTGTCCGTTTTGCATTCCGGCGCTTCGTTCTCCTCCGGTGGTCATTTCTACCTTTCTTTCGTGTGTGGGGATTAAACATTTCCGGATTGGACCGAGACTTGCCAAGCGGACTTGGTTTACTACCGGTAGACCGCCTGTCAAGTTTCGTACCATTTGGACTTCGTTTGATGCTCCAACGGTTAACCGAGGGACCGAAAAGGCCTCGTGTGTGTTGCAGCCCAACACCCCTCCAATTTGGCCCAAAACCTACCAAAGACCCTTCCATCACCTAGAGCGTTCGATCACGATCGCGTGGCCGAAAACCGCACCTCATTTGGACTCTCCTAGCTCCTTCTATGCCTATAAATAGGTCCTCCTCCGAAAATCCGGATCTCCCCCGTCCAAACCCTAAAAAAAATCCGTCTCCGCCGCCACCGGACACGTCCGGACGGAGCCGGACGCGTCCGCCCGATCCGCCTCCTCCAATCAGCCGCCGCCACCTGTCCCGCGGGGGATCGCATCGCCGCCTCAGCCCCGCCGGCCCGCGAGGCCCAGGTCGGGCCCTCCCGTCGCCGACCGGGCCCGAGCTGCCTACCGCCCGCGCCGCCCCTCTCCTTCATCTACGACTACCCAGCGCCACCGCACCGCTATCGCCGGCGACCGCATCGCTCCGGTTGCCGCCCCGCCTCACCTCGCCAAGTGTGCCCGCGCCGCCCCGAAGCTTCGGTCGCCGCGCCAGGGAGCCGCCGACTCCATCCCCGTCCTCTCCCTCGCCGTCCGCCGGCGATCTTCGTCGTCCCCGGCCACCGCGGTCTTCAACTCCGGCGAAGGCTCCAGCGACCCCTATCCACTACAGTGCGCCGCGATCCAGATCTGGACTGCTATAGGAACCCTAAGGGTTGACCCCCCCTTTTATTTTCTAAGTCTGCAGTTTATTTGCTCCTGTTCATCGTATCGTAAATCCTCATCCGTTGCTCCGTTTTGGGCATATAGCATATCAAAATGTTCGTCTCAAAGAGCACATCATTTCATCTCATTGCATCATTTTCATTTGAGTTCATCTTGATGCCCGAAATTCTGTTAGAAGAGTGCTACTTGAGATATTTGTCAGATCTGCTGCTTCATTTAGATATTTGTCATTTTGCCATGATTATTGTGTGCATGATATGCCCATGAGCTCTACATATGTTTTGTTAAGGATTTTGCCATCTTTCCACAGGTGCAACCCATGTATTTTTGTGATGTGTGTGGTGACTAGCACAAGCTTGCAAAGTGAGGCATTTGCTAATGCTGATTTCAGGGACTTAGCATTTCCACTAAGTCCTTGAGCTGGTTATCTCATATTGCCATATGTTCATGTTGTTTCCTAGTGATCCGTGCCTCTTTTGAGGTTGATCAGTAAGGATGTTTTGTTAATATTGTAGTGCTCTATCCATCCATGTCCTTGTTTGAAATTATGGAGCACCCTAGCGTGAGTCGATCGAGCTCTACTTTTGTCATTTCGTGAATCTGGGCAGATTGTCTACTCGTTAGCAATTTTGCCGAGGATTTTGTAGTTGATCCGTGCATGCTATGGTATTGTTCTTGCCATGTCTAGCCTGTATTTTGTGTATTCTTGATGGGTGTATGCCTAGCTCGTCATGACTTGCTCTGTAGTGAGTGCATCGAGCTCGTAAACATGCCTACCTGATATCTGTTTCAGCATGCTCCAGTTTTCACTAAGTCTGAGAACTGATTATGTTTTTGCCATGTTCACATGCTTGCAATTGTATTTTCTGATCCCTTTTGGCTCAAGGTCACTAAGGGACTTTTGTTAAGATCTTTGATTAGCTCCATGCCATGCTTTACTTTGCCATATTCAGGTCCTGTAGCATATTGTTTTCATGCTCCGAAGAGTGCTATCTGATCTGAGATTCCAGACAAGTGTTAATTTCACTAAGTCTGAAATCTGTCTGTCAAATGCATTTTTGCCATACTTGTTTGAACCTGTTAATGGATGAATTGGCCGTAGCTCAGTGCTAGACTTTTGTTAAGCTTCATGAATGCATCCCTGCCATGTATTTTTATGCCATGTTTGGATGCTTTAGCATGTTCATCTTGTTGCATTTAGATGACTACTTGGTGTAAATCGCAGACCGGTGTCATATTTGAATTGCTTGCCATTTCCAAACCGTAACTCCGATTCAGGTGTTCTTTATATTGTTTTCAAGCGATTTAATCTCATCTTTCCAGTGGAACACTTGGATTTCCAAGTTGAGGCCAGGTTCATGCATCCCTTGTCAAATCTTGCATACGCGTCCCGCATCGCATCCCGCATAGCATACCATCCTTGCATCATATTGTTTGAGCTTTGCACGTGGTTGATTGTGTTCCGTTTGCTTGTTTGTCTTGTTTGGGTAGAGCCGGGAGACGAGTTCTCTAACGAGGAGCCCATTGAGTTTGCTTTCGAGGATCCAGTCAACTCTGACAACTTTGCAGGCAAGATGATCATACCCTCGAAATCACTACTATCTTTGTTTTGCTAGATGCTCGCTCTTTTGCTATGCCATGCTACGATGCCTACCACTTGCTTTCAAGCCTCCCAAATTGCCATGTCAAACCTCTAACCCACCATGTCCTAGCAAACCGTTGATTGGCTATGTTACCGCTTTGCTCAGCCCCTCTTATAGCGTTGCTAGTTGCAGGTGAAGATTGGAGACCGTTCTTTGTTAGAACATTATTTACTTGTTGGGATATCATTATATTGCCATGTTATCTTAATGCATCTATATACTTGGTAAAGGGTGGAAGGCTCGGCCTCTCGCCTAGTGTTTTGTTCCACTCTTGCCGCCCTAGTTTCCGTCATATCGGTGTTATGTTCCCGGATTTTGCGTTCCTTACGCGGTTGGGTTATAATGGGAACCCCTTGACAGTCCGCCTTGAATAAAACTCCTCCAGCAATGCCCAACCTTGGGTTTACCATTTGCCACCTAGCCTTTTCCCTTGGGTTTCGCGGACTCAAGGGTCATCTTATTTTAAACCCCCGGGCCAGTGCTCCTCTGAGCGTTGGTCCAACCTAGAGCACCGTGTGGGGCCGTCCCTTGGCAACTTGGGTTACGTTGGCTCCCGTACGCTTAGCTTATCCAGTGTGCCCTGAGAACGAGATATGTGTAGCTCCTATCGGGATTTGTCAGCACAGCGGGTGGTGTTGCTGGACTTGTTTTACCATTGTCGGAGTTGTCTTGAAGAACCAGGATACCGAGTCTGATCGGAACGTCTCGGGAGGAGGTCTATTCCTTCGTTGACCGTGAGAGCTTGTCATGGGCTAAGTTGGGACTCCCCTGCAGGGATTTGAACTTTCGAAAGCCGTGCCCGCGGTTATGGGCAGATGGGAATTTGTTAATGTCCGGTTGTAGATAAATTGAACCTTAACTTAATTAAAATGAATCAACAGTGTGAGTTACCGTGATGGTCTCTTCTCGGCGGAGTCCGGGAAGTGAACACGATGTTGGAGTAATGCTTGCGCAGGTTGTCCTGTAGTTTCTCGCTCGCGCTTTGCCTCCTCTTCTCGCTCTCTGTTGCGAACAGGATAGCCACCATATATGCTAGTCGCTTGCTGCAGCTCAACACATATTACCTTGCCTTACCTATTAAGCTTAAATAGTCTTGATCGCGAGGGTGCGAGATTGCTGAGTCCCTGTGGCTCACAGATTACTTCCAAACCAGATGCAGGGCCTGATGATTCCGCTCCAGGTGACGCGCTTGAGCTCAAGTGGGAGTTCGAAGAGGACTCTCAACGATACTACGTGTCTTTCCCTGATGATCAGTAGTGGTGCCCAGTTGGGGTGATCGGGACCGTGTCGCATGTTGGGTTATCTTTTATTTTGGCGCCGTAGTCGGGCCATGAGTGTTTGAATGTTGTAATGTTATTTATGCACTTTGATTGACGTGGCGAGTGTAAGCCAACTATGTATCTCCCCTTTATTATTTATGTTACATGGGATGTTGTGAAGATTGCCTAACTTGCGACATTGCTTTCAATGCGGTTATGTCTCTAAGTCGTGCCTCGACACGTGGGAGCTATAGCCGCATCGAGGGCGTTACAAGTTGGTTATCAGAGCCTTCCCCGACCTTAGGAGCCCCATTGCTTGATCGTTTTAGCAGCCGAGTTGTGTCTAGAAAAATGTTTTGAGTCATTTAGGAATTATATATCGGAGAGTTTAGGAATTCTTTTTACTCCCCAGTCTCCTCATCGCTCTGGTAAGGCATCCTGACGTAGAGTTTTGACTCTTCTCTTCTCAAATTGTACTAAATTTTTTTTTAGGATCACGCGGGTATCTTGGAATCATTCCGATGGTTTTATGACGAGAACATTGTCTTGGTGCCTCCTGTCAGGGGTTTTGTGGAAGTGTCCCGGGGAGTTGAGCTCTGAGGTGTTGTCGTCATAATTTTATCGTTGCAGTTCTGGAATACCTGAGTTTAGTACACCGACATCGAAATCTCTTTTATGCAGTTCGTTGGTGAGATAACCTCGACGCCACCCAGTACTAGGGCGGGAGTTCGGGAGTATCGCCATAATTTGTATAGCGGATGCTTTTCGAAGGTTAAGGTAGATGGTTTCCGAAGTTTTTCTCGGTTATCTGTTGAAGGATGGATACAGCTGGATGTAGGAATTGCTAGATTTGGGTGAGATATTATGCTTCCCCTGTATCCCCAACACCTGATTGCATAACCGGAAAGGTTCGGGAGTTTCATAGGTGGGAATTCTTGTAGCTCTAGTTCTTCTTCCATGGATATTTGGTTTGAGATTGGGATTTCTTACCGAGTATTCGTTCTTGATCCGTACCTTGTTGATTTATTTCTCTACCTAAATTCTAAGTGGCTTCTCAATTTATGGATATGTGACCATTTCAAGAGGAATGCATTCGTTCATTTTGTTCGGATGTGAAGACTATATGTTGCAATTTTCATTCCGTTGGATTCAGCTTCAATATTTCTCTATCAATGTGCTAATGGATGTCAACCTCTTCAGGATGGCTCCTCCAACGCGCACGACTCCGAATCCTGATCCGCCACCACCTCCTCCTCCTCCGGAGGCATGGCAAGCTGTGATGGCCGCAACCAATGCAAACACACAGTTGATCATGCAAATTCTTCAAGAGCGCAATCAAGGCAACCAAGGGAACCAAGGAAACAACCAAAATCACTTTGCTACACTCAACCAGTTCCTTGCTAACGGGCCAAAGACTTTCAGCAATTGTGTTGAGGCAACTGATGCTGACGATTGGCTCGTGGATCTGTGCAAGCATTTCGAGTGCAGTAACATCAGGCCTGAGGACTTCGTCAAGTTCGCTTCCTTCCAACTCAAAGATCAAGCTGCAGAATGGTTCCAGCAGTACAAGGATTTCAGAGGTGGACGTGCAATTACCTGGGATGAATTCCGTCAAGATTTCAGAGCTCATCATATTCCCCAGAGTGTGGTTGAAAGCAAGCGTGAGGAATTCCGCAACCTCAAGCAAGGCTCTTTGTCTGTCTATGACTACAACAAGTTGTTCCAGAAGCTCGCCCGCTTTGCCAAGCAGGACGTCACTGATGAGAAGAGCATGATATACCAGTTCAGGGGTGGTCTCAGAGAAGAAATTCAGCTAGCTCTTGTTCTCTTGGAACCCTTGAGGTACGATGAGTTCTACAACATGGCATTGAAGCAAGAGGCCGCTCAACTGAGGTGTGATGCTTCCAAGAAGCGAGTCAGAGATGCTACTCCTTCTTCCTCTACTCAAGTGGCCAAGCAGCAGAAGTATTGGCTTCCTCCTCCTCCGTTCCGTCAGCCGTATCAGCAGAAGATCAAAGGTGGCAGTGGATCTTCCCACCCACCCAACCCTGGCTTTCAGAACAAGACTTCATCTCAAGCTCCAAGATCGAGTGCTCCGTATCACCGTTCGTTTTCAGAGGTCACGTGCAACAAGTGCCAACAGAAGGGTCACTATGCCAACAAGTGCTTCAACCAGAGGCGTCTTCCTCCTCTTCCTCCTGTGAGATCGGCAAGTACAGCTGTGGTCAAGCATAACCCCAAGCACGCCAAGGTTAACATGGTGAATGCAGCTCAGGCAGAGGACTCGCCAGATGTCATCATGGGTAACTTTCCAGTTAACTCTTTTCCCGCGAAAGTTCTTTTTGACACTGGTGCATCGCATTGTTTCATGTCAAGATCATTTGTTTCCAAGCATGACTTCCTTTCGCAAATGTTGAGTAAACCTATGGGAGTGGTTTCTCCGGCTAAGTCTGTGAGGGCTACTTCAATAGTCCCGGATGTTTCTATCATGTTGGGTGACTTCAAGTTTCTGGCTTCTCCAATGGTTCTTGGTAACTCGGATATTGATCTTATTCTCGGAATGGATTGGCTTTCTAAGCACAAGGCTCAGCTTGATTGTGCAGCCAGGCAGATTCAATTGACTCATTCATCTGAGGATGTAATTGTCTTTGCCGCGAATGACGATACCATCCGTCTATTTTCTCTCAATGAGAAGGGTGAACTGGATGCTATCTCGCAAATTCCAGTCGTTTGCGAATATCAAGACGTCTTTCCAGAAGAGCTTCCAGGAATGCCTCCGCACCGGCCAGTTGAATTCGTCATCGATCTTGAGCCTGGCACGGAACCAGTGTGCAAGCGTCCTTACAAGCTCGGACCTGAAGAGTTGAAGGAGCTGAAGAAGCAACTCGATATTCAAGAGAGAATGGGTCTCATCCGGTCTAGTTCTTCTTCGTGGGGTTGTGGTGTTCTTTTTGTGAAGAAGAAGGATGGAACGGACCGACTTTGTGTTGATTACCGTCCATTGAACAAGAAGACCATCAAGAACAAATACCCACTTCCCAACATCAACGAGCTGTTCGAACAACTCAAAGGTGCCCAAGTATTCTCCAAGCTTGATCTCCGTATGGGTTATCATCAGATTCGAATCCGTGAACAATATATTCCCAAGACGGCTTTCAGGACAAGCTATGGTTCATATGAATACACTATCATGTCTTTTGGCCTCGTCAACGCTCCTCCGACGTTCTCTCGCATGATGAACTTCATCTTCAACGCCTACACCAATGACTTCGTTTTGGTCTATCTCGATGACATCCTGGTTTTCTCGAAGAACAAGGAAGATCATGCCAAGCACTTGCGTTTGGTACTCGATAAGTTGAGGGAACACCAGTTCTACGCCAAGTTCTCCAAGTGCGAATTTTGGCTCGATGAGGTTCTTTATCTTGGTCATATCATCTCTGCCAAGGGCATTGAGGTGAATCCTGAGAAGGTGTCTGCTATTGTGAATTGGGAACCTCCTCAGAACGTGAAGCAACTCCGTAGCTTCCTCGGTCTCGCAAGCTATTGCCGAAGATTCGTTGAAAACTTTTCTAAGATCGCGAAGCCTCTCTCAAATCTTCTCCAGAAGCACGTCAAGTACGTTTGGTCTCCGGAGTGTGACATTGCTTTCAACACTTTGAAAGAGAAATTGATCACTGCTCCAGTTCTGACTCCGCTTGATGAATCCAAGCCGTACGAGGTCTTTTGTGATGCCTCTCTCCAAGGTCTTGGCGCAGTGTTGATGCAAGAGAAGAAAGTTGTGGCTTATACCTCTCGTCAGTTGAAGCCCAACGAGAAGAACTACCCCACTCATGATCTCGAGTTGGCGGCAGTTGTGCATGCTCTTTTGACTTGGAGACATCTCTTATTGGGAAGAAAAGTGGACATTTTCACTGATCACAAGAGTCTCAAGTACATCTTCACTCAGCCTAATCTCAACCTCAGGCAAACTCACTGGGTCGAAATGATTCAAGAGTATAATCCGAGTATCGAGTATACTCCAGGCAAGGCCAATGTGATTGCTGACGCATTGAGCAGGAAGGCTTATTGCAACAGTCTGATTCTCAAGCCTTATCAACCCGAGCTTTGTGAAGCTTTCCGCAAACTTAATCTGCAAGTTGTTCCTCAAGGTTTCCTCACCAATCTTCAAGTCTTTCCTACCTTGGAAGACCAGATTCGCCAAGCCCAGCTTCTTGATGCTATGGTGAAAAAGGTGAAGATTGGGATTGCCAAGAGTCAACCCAAGTACAAGTGCTACCGCCTTGATGACAAGGATACTCTCTTCTTCGAGGATCGTATTGTTGTGCCCAAGGGTGACCTTCGTAAAGTGATCATGAACGAGGCTCACAATTCTCTCCTCTCCATCCACCCTGGGAGCACGAAGATGTATCAGGACCTCAAGCAGGCTTATTGGTGGACTCGAATGAAGTGTGAGATTGCTCAATTCATGAATGAATGTGATGTCTGCAGAAGAGTGAAGGCAGAACATCAAAGGCCAGCTGGTCTCCTCCAACCTCTTGCCATTCCAGAATGGAAGTTTGACCACATTGAAATGGACTTCGTGACTGGGTTTCCAAATTCCAAACGTGGCAATGATGCTATATTCGTTGTCATCGACAAACTCACTAAAGTGGCTCACTTTCTGCCTATCAAAGAGTCAATCACTGCGGCTCAATTGGGGGAACTCTATACCTCTCGAATTGTCTCTCTGCACGGTATTCCACAAGTGATCTCTTCAGACCGTGGCAGCATCTTTACCTCCAAGTTTTGAGATTCTTTTCAGAAGGCCATGGGCACCAACATCCGCTTCAGCACAGCTTTCCATCCTCAAACTAGCGGTTAAGTCGAGCGTGTCAACCAGATTCTTGAAGATATGCTCAGGGCTTGTGTGATCTCCTTCGGCATGAAGTGGGAGGATTGTCTTCCATATGCTGAATTCTCCTAAAACAACAGTTTTCAAGCAAGTTCGGGCAAGGCCCCATTCGAAATTCTGTATGGCAGGAAGTGCCGTACCCCTCTCAACTGGTCTGAAACCGGTGAACGCCAACTTCTCGGAAATGACTTAATCACAGAGGCAGAGGAGATGTGCAAAGTCATTCGAGGTAACCTCAAAGCAGCCCAATCCTGCCAGAAGAGCTACTATGACAGTAAGCACCGTGATTTGGCTTTCGAGATCGGAGATCATGTTTACCTCCGCGTCTCTCCAATGAAAGGTGCTCGTCGCTTCGGTATCAAAGGGAAGCTTGCCCCCAGATACGTGGGACCTTTCAAGATTGTCAGCAAGAGAGGCGATCTCGCCTATCAACTCGAGCTTCCTTCAAACTTTGCAAATGTTCATGATGTGTTCCATGTCTCTCAGCTCCGAAAGTGCTTCAAGACTCCTGACCGCACCGTCAACTTCGAGGACATTGAGCTCCAAGAAGATCTCTCTTATCGTGAGCACCCAGTTGCTATTCTTGAAGAGACTGAACGCAAGACTCACAACAAGTCAATCAAATTCCTCAAAGTCAAGTGGTCACACCATTCCGACTGTGAAGCTACCTGGGAACGCGAGGATCACCTCCATTCTGAGTACCCGGCGTTCTTTCAGTCCTAGATCTCAGGATGAGATCCTTTTGTAGTGGTGGAGTGTTGTAACACCCCGGATGTGATTTACCCAATATGTACTCCAACTCTTGCCGTTTCCGGCCTTAAGTTATTTTATTTTCTCGGGTTTGGGTTTTTGTCTTCGTGTTTTGTTGTCGTTGTCATGCATCTCATATCATGTCATCATGTGCATTGCATTTGCATACGTGTTCATCTCATGCATTCGAGCATTTTCCCCGTTGTCCGTTTTGCATTCCGGCGCTTCGTTCTCCTCCGGTGGTCATTTCTACCTTTCTTTCGAGTGTGGGGCTTAAACATTTCCGGATTGGACCGAGACTTGCCAAGCGGACTTGGTTTACTACCGGTAGACCGCCTGTCAAGTTTCGTACCATTTGGACTTCGTTTGATGCTCCAACGGTTAACCGAGGGACCGAAAAGGCCTCGTGTGTGTTGCAGCCCAACACCCCTCCAATTTGGCCCAAAACCTACCAAAGACCCTTCCATCACCTAGAGCGTTCGATCACGATCGCGTGGCCGAAAACCGCACCTCATTTGGACTATCCTAGCTCCCTCTATGCCTATAAATAGGTCCTCCTCCGAAAATCCGGATCTCCCCCGTCCAAACCCTAAAAAAACCCGTCTCCACCGCCACCGGACATGTCCGGACGGAGCCGGACGCGTCCGCCCGATCCGCCTCCTCCAATCAGCCGCCGCCACCTGTCCCGCGGGGGATCGCATCGCCGCCTCAGCCCCGCCGGCCCGCGAGGCCCAGGCCGGGCCCTCCCGTCGCCGACCGGGCCCGAGCTGCCTACCGCCCGCGCCGCCCCTCTCCTTCATCTACGACTACCCAGCGCCACCGCACCGCTATCGCCGGCGACCGCATCGCTCCGGTTGCCGCCCCGCCTCACCTCGCCAAGTGCGCCCGCGCCGCCCCGAAGCTTCGGTCGCCGCGCCAGGGAGCCGCCGACTCCATCCCCGTCCTCTCCCTCGCCGTCCGCCGGCGATCTTCGTCGTCCCCGGCCACCGCGGTCTTCAACTCCGGCGAAGGCTCCAGCGACCCCGATCCACTACAGTGCGCCGCGATCCAGATCTGGACTGCTATAGGAACCCTAAGGGTTGACCCCCCCTTTTATTTTCTAAGTCTGCAGTTTATTTGCTCATGTTCATCGCATCGCAACTCCTCATCCGTAGCTCCGCTTTGGGCATATAGCATATCAAAATGTTCGTCTCAAAGAGCACATCATTTCATCTCATTGCATCATTTTCATTTGAGTTCATCTTGATGCCCGAAATGCTGTTAGAAGAGTGCTACTTGAGATATTTGTCAGATCTGCTGCTCCATTTAGATATTTGTCATTTTTGCCATGATTATTGTGTGCATGATATGCCCATGAGCTCTACATATGTTTTGTTAAGGGTTTTGCCATCTTTCCAGAGGTGCAACCCATGTATTTTTGTGATGTGTGTGGTGACTAGCACAAGCTTGCAAAGTGAGGCACTTGGTAATGCTGATTTCAGGGACTTAGCATTTCCACCAAGTCCTTGCTGTTTATCTCATATGTGCCATATGTTCATGTTGTTTCCTAGTGATCCGTGCCTCTTTTGAGGATGATCAGTAAGGATGTTTTGTTAATCTTGTAGTTGCTCTATCCATCCATGTCTTTGTTTGCATATTATGGAGCACCCTAGCTTGAGTCAATCGAGCTCTACTTTTGCTCATTATGAATCTGGGCAGATTGTACTACTTGTTATGCAATTTTGCCGAGATTGTAGTTGATCTGTGCTGTATGCTAGTTATTGTTCTTGCCATGTCTAGCTGTATTAATGTGTGTTCCTTGACTGCGCTGTCACTGCCCCTACGATCGTCACTGATTCGCTCTGCTAGTGATGCATTGAGAGCTCTCTGTTAACAATGCCTACTTAATATCTCGTTTCCCAGCCATGCTCCAGCCTCTTTCACACAGTCTCGAGAAAACATGATTATAGTGTGTGTTGGGCCATGTTCACAGGTGGGCTGTGTGGCGGACCCACTTGTATTCTTCCTGGATGCCCCCCTTCTTGGCCTCCAAGGGTGCAACAAAAGGAGAAAAACTAAGTCTTCGTTATAGGCTCTTTTGAGTAGCTCATGCTCATGTTCTTTTACTTTGCATTGTTCAGGTCCCTGAAGATAAGGCGGGAGAATAATATGCTAATAGAACATAAAAGTGGGACACATGTGGATTTTTTTTGCTGTTTTCTCTTAGATTGCTGTTTGGGTTATTTAATTTTGGGAACCCTTGAAAGTCTGCCTTGATTATAAACTCTCTTTCCAGCAAGTGCCCAACCTTGTTTTACCATTTGCACGCTAGCCCTTTTCCCTTGGGTTTCCGGACTCCGAGGGTCATCTTATTTTTAAACCCCCGGGGGGCGAGGAGACAGTGCTCCTCTGAGCGTTGGAATTCAACCATAGAGCACGTGGTGGGGAAACCAGTCCATATAGGGGCACCACGCTTCGCGCGTTACAAGTTGAGTCTTACACACGTAATAGCCTTCCTAGGCTCTCAGTCTGAGTGTGACAAGCATAGAGAAACGAAAAAAATATGATGCAGCCTCCTTTAATCGGGATTTGTCGTGCAACAGCGAAGTGGTCGGTAATGCTAGGTACTTTAGTTTGGTAACAAATGTGGGGTCGGGAGGTGGGGGGTGTTTCTTTGTATTTAGAAAAAACCAGCGCGATATTTCTCTGAAAAGAAAAAAATCAGGGGAGTGGTTTATGAGCCGTGGTCCCAGAAAAAACAATTTCGTCTTTCGGTGAGGGAGGGGTCGATTCATCTTTCGTTTGGTACAGCGGGGCCGGCCCGGCTACTTTGGTAAGAGGGTAGTTTGGCTGGTGTGGGTCGGGATTGGGGGTGTTTTGTCCCGGGTCTATTAGGGGAATGGTTCCGTTTGGCGCCGGACCTCCCTCCGGAAAAAGGTTTTCTCTTTCGTCTCTTTGCGAGGGGATGTGTGAAACATTATACGAAAGACAATAGTGAAGCAAAGCGGATTAAATAGAGGGAGCAGAAAAAGGGGAATTATTTGAAAATTAAACGCTGCCCGGGTTTGTGAGAAGGGGTGAGGCCCTTCCCTGAGGACGCGCGTTTAACTATAATTAAAATAATTAACAAGTGCTGAGCGAGATTGAGGCCAAGTAGAATGGTATCTTAATATCTTCGGTCCTCGGACCGTCCGCGGCCCCCCGGGAACCCGGCCGGGCCCCCGGAAGGGGTGGAAAAACAGGACGGCGGGGGAAAGAGGAATGGGGGGTGGGGTGGGGGGAGTAAATATGGCCTGTGGGGGCGAGGGGGGATAGTAGATCCTCATAAGATTATACACATATCATTTGGGGGGGAAGTTCCCGGCCCGGGGGTTCTTGGGCGGCCCCCCGGAGGCGGGGGGCCGGCGCCGAAAAAAACCCCGGACAGGCCCTTGGGGCCGGGGGGCCGCGGGGCGGGGCCCCTTTGGGCGAGGTTTTTTTTGAAGGGGCCGGGGGGTCGCGGAGCGCGCGGGGGCAGAGCTCCTTCCTGGAGCCCCCTCGGGTCGGATTTCTTGGCCCCGGGGGGGGGGTTTTCGGCCCCCTCCGGCGGGGGATTTTCTCTTTGCCCCCCCGGGGGTTGGGGGGGTGGTGGGCCTCCCGGGGGGGGTGTGGGTTCGGAGACAGAGGGGGGGCCACGGTGATGGGGCGAGTTCTTTATAGATTTATGCCTAGTCGTGTCAGAAAATGGGAAAAAAAAAGGAAGATAGGGTGGGGGGGGGGGCGTGGCGAGCGCGGGGGGCCGGGCCCCCGCTGTAGCGGGCAAGCCTACCCGGGCACCGGTCCCCCGGGCCGGGAAGGAAAAAAAAGGGACGGGGCATCCCGGCCACCCTTTATGGGTCCCCCCCTACCCGGCGGGGGGGCCCCGGGCCCCCGGGGGGGGCTTTTTTTTGAAAAAAAAACGGGTGGCCGGGGGGGGCGGATTTTCTTTTTTTCCCCCGATCCCCCCCCGCCCCCGCGCGCCGCGCACCCCCAAAAAGGGGTTTTGGCGGGGCGGGGGCCTGATTGGGGAAAGGGGGGAAGGGGGGGGGGGGGGCCCCCCCGCCCCCGGCAAAAAAAAAATCCCCGGGGGCCTCCGCCCCGCCCCGGTTTTTTTCCGGCCCCCCGCCCTTCCCCGTTCTCCCGGACCCCATTGGGTTTTCCCGGTTGGGGCCCCCGGGGGTTTTTGGGGGAAAAAAAGATCCGGGTTCTTTTTTTTTTTAAAGGGGTTTTTGGGGGGGAACCGGGGGAAAGGAAATCCCCCCGGAAAAAAACTTTTTTTCCCGGAAAGGGGAAGGGGGGACTATTTTTTATTAGGCAATTAGACAAAAAATTAAGCAGGGGGGATTAAAGGGGGCACCTTATTATTTTTTTAAGCTTTAAAAGTAGGGATCATGATAAGCAGAATTGTTGTTAAGGTTGCGAGATTTGGTTCTTTTTTGCCAAGAGAAATGGGGAAAGGGTTTTGGGTGGGCGTGGCCTTTCTGTTGGCTCACAATTATTCCAAACCAGATGCATTTTGGGTGCCTGATTGCCACCCGGCCTCTCCCGGTACGGATTCAGCGGGTTGGACGGGGGGTCGAACGTCCTAGGCGGTTTGGCAGCTAGAAAAGTGCGCGAAAGGTGGAAAGTTACGAACACGGGGGGTCTGGAGGCGGCACGTGAGCGTTGTCTTTCTTTTCCTTGTATGAGATCAGTTTTCTTTTTTATGTGGGTGTCAGTTGGGGTGGATTGGACCTTGGTAGGGTTTTTTTGGGTGTCCGCCATGTTGCGAAATTAAAATCTTTTAAATTTGGGTTTTTTGCGGTAGGGGTCAGGAGAATGGAGTGTGGGAAGTGTGTAGGATGTTGATGGGTGTGGGATGGCTACTTTTGATTTGGACATGTGGCGTAGTGGGTAGGGAGCCACTATGTCACTCTCCCCTTTATTATTATGTTAGCAAGTTGGGGGATGCCGCCCTTAGTGAAGATTGGCCTAACTTGCGAACAATTACCAGCAAGATTATCAAATGCCGGGTTACGTAGTGCTGGGCGGGCCTCGGTCCCTTTTGCTCTCGGACATCGTGGTTATGCTAATTGCCTGCAGTCGAGGGGCGTTTACTACCTCGTTTCCACCCCGGGGAATTTCTGCCTTCATCACCCAATTTTTCCACTGGATTTGTTTGCTCATATATTTATTTATTATTTCAGTGCTTGCTAGAGGAATTACCTATAATAGATAAACCCGTGTGTTGAGTTCTATTTTTTCCTTCTACTTTTGGGACATACGGATTGGGTTACGAACAAGCGTCCATATTACTCTCCCTAATACGAAACGGGGACTAACGATAGAATCCACCAGTGAGCGCTATCTTGTGGTCATCAGAACCCTCCTCTTAATTAACTAGGCGCACAATTGGTTGTTTGACCCGGGGAAAGTGGAACAGCGCCTTGGAGATAGCGCTGTGATGGGGTTCGGTTAGGAAAAAAATTATATAATAAATAAGTGCTTAAGAAATATTAACTATCAAATTGTTAACATATAGGAACATAATACCTATTGAGGGGTTAGAATTCGCGCGGTCAAATACCGGTCCTCGCGAGCGTCTCCGACAGTAGAGCAAAGTGTTCGCTCCTCAACCTACCTGAACTACTCCGAAAAAATGTGCTACACTCTCTGCCCATTCCTCGTATCACAGAAGTCATAGAAATAAAGAGAAGTTCTGTTAAAGCTAAATACCTTCTCCCATGGGTGTAAGGAACAAATGCTTCTTGTTACCCTCCTTTCGAACGGGAGCAAGCCATTAATTTGGTATTTCTGGTTTTGTGGGGGGGGGGCTAGTCGCCTGATGCGACCTCCATGGAAATCATATGGGAGGGAGTATCCCACCCGTATTTTGTAATATTGCGACGGGGGTTCATTTCTCTCATCAGTATTACACGCTCTCTCTACTCCGGAAAATGGAAGGACTATCTTTTGTTCACGTTGGATCGTAATAATAAATAGGCCTCCCCAAAATAAACATATTATATATGTGGGGACTTCCCGAACAATGACAAGAAAGGGGGTAAAAAGAAAATGGCAATCCTCAATCACACCGGAGGCAAAACAGAAACAGAGAGAAGAGGTGGGGAGAGCTCATGATTGGGGAATAAACAATTGACTTAAGCCTCCCCCAATGTTGAGCGATGCTTTCTCCTTCGCGAGGCCAAAAATTATATATATAATTACGATCACGATGAACAAGATGCATAGGATAAAACTTCTGATGAAATTCCAATTTCAATCGGTTGTAGTTCCATGATCCCATATCATCACATAGCCTAAACCATGTCAATGCTTCTCCCTTCAAAGATAAAGGGAATGTTCCATCACCCATGAAAGGATTAGCTAGCAGTTTCTCTATCATACCCGAAGGAATTTCAAAGTAAACATTTTCAGTAGGTTCAGTAGGTTGAGGAGCAACTTTGCTCTACTGGTCGGGGTGAAGATACCCCGAACAAGCCACTCAGAGGATTACTTTCCATAGTAACAAGTGACAGTAAATTTCAGCACATTATATAAATTTTTCCTTACCGAATTCCACCTACCCAAGGCGCTTCACTCCCCGGCAACGGCGCCAGAAAAGAGTCTTGATGACCCACAAGTGTAGGGGATCTATCGTAGCCTTTTCGATAAGTAAGAGTGTCGAACCCAACGAGGAGTAGAAGGAAATGATAAACGGTTTTCAGCAAGGTATTCTCTGCAAGCACTGAAATTATTGGCAACAGATAGTTTTGTGATAAGGCAATTTGTAACGGGTATGTAACGCCCTCGATGCGGCTATAGCTCCCACGTGTCGAGGCACGACTTAGAGACATAACCGCATTGAAAGCAATGTCGCAAGTTAGGCAATCTTCACAACATCCCATGTAACATAAATAATAAAGGGGAGATACATAGTTGGCTTACACTCGCCACGTCAATCAAAGTGCATAAATAACATTACAACATTCAAACACTCATGGCCCGACTACGGCGCCAAAATAAAAGATAATCCAACATGCGACACGGTCCCAATCACCCCAACTGGGCACCACTACTGATCATCAGGGAAAGACACGTAGTATCGTTGAGAGTCCTCGTCGAACTCCCACTTGAGCTCAAGCGCGTCACCTGGAGCGGAATCATCAGGCCCTGCATCTGGTTTGGAAGTAATTGTGAGCCACAGGGACTCAGCAATCTCGCACCCTCGCGATCAAGACTATTTAAGCTTAATAGGTAAGGCAAGGTAATATGTGTGGAGCTGCAGCAAGCGACTAGCATATATGGTGGCTATCCTGTTCGCAAAAGAGAGCGAGAAGAGGAGGCAAAGCGTGAGCGAGAAACTAGAGGACAACCTGCGCAAGCATTACTCCAACACCGTGTTCACTTCCCGGACTCCACCGAGAAGAGACCATCACGGTAACTCACACTGTTGATTCATTTTAATTAAGTTAAGGTTCAAGTTATCTACAACCGGACATTAACAAATTCCCCTCTGCCCATAACCGCGGGCACAGCTTTCGAAAGTTCAAATCCCTGCAGGGGAGTCCCAACTTAGCCCATGACAAGCTCTCACGGTCAACGAAGGAATAGACCTCCTCCCGAGATGTTCCGATCAGACTCGGTATCCCGGTTCTTCAAGACAACTCCGACAATGGTAAAACAAGTCCAGCAACACCACCCGCTGTGCCGACAAATCCCGATAGGAGCTGCACATATCTCGTTCTCAGGTCACACCAGATAAGCTAAGCATACGGGAGCCAACGTAACCCAAGTTGCCAAGGGACGGCCCCGCACGGTGCTCTAGGTTGGACCAACGCTCAGAGGAGCACTGGCCCGGGGGTTTAAAATAAGATGACCCTTGAGTCCGTGAAACCCAAGGGAAAAGGCTAGGTGGCAAATGGTAAAACCAAGGTTGGGCATTGCTAGAGGAGTTTTATTCAAGGCAGACTGTCAAGGGGTTCCCATTATAACCCAACAGCGTAAGGAACGCAAAATCCAGGAACATAGCAATATGCTACAGGACCTGAACATGGCAAAGTAAAGCATGGCATGGAGCTACTCAAAGAGCTTAACAAAAGTCCCTTAGTGACCTTGAGCCAAAAGGGATCAGAAAATACAATTGCAAGCATGTGAACATGGCAAAAACATAATCAGTTCTCAGACTTTGTGAAAACTGGAGCATGCTGAAACAGATATCAGGTAGGCATGTTTACGAGCTCGATGCACTCACTACAGAGCAAGTCATGACGATCTAGGCATACACCCATCAAGAATACACAAAATACAGGCTAGACATGGCAAGAACAATACCATAGCATGCACGGATCAACTACAAAATCCTCGGCAAAATTGCTAACGAGTAGACAATCTGCCCAGATTGACGAAATGACAAAAGTAGAGCTCGATTGACTCAAGCTAGGGTGCTCCATAATTGCAAACAAGGACATGGATGGATAGAGAACTACAATATTAACAAAACATCCTTACTGATCAACCTCAAAAGAGGCACGGATCACTAGTAAACAACATGAACATATGGCAATATGAGATAACCAGCTCAAGGACTTAGTGGAAATGCTAAGTCCCTGAAATCAGCATTAGCAAATGCCTCACTTTGCAAGCTTGTGCTAGTCACCACACACATCACAAAAATACATGGGTTGCATCTCTGGAAAGATGGCAAAACCCTTAACAAAACATATGTAGAGCTCATGGGCATATCATGCACACAATAATCATGGCAAAAATGACAAATATCTAAATGGAGCAGCACATCTGACAAATATCTCAAGTAGCACTCTTCTAACAGCATTTCGGGCATCAAGATGAACTCAAATGAAAATGATGCAATGAGATGAAATGATGTGCTCTTTGAGACGAACATTTTGATATGCTATATGCCCAAAGCGGAGCTACGGATGAGGAGTTGCGATGCGAATGAACATGAGCAAATAAACTGCAGACTTAGAAAATAAAAGGGGGGGTCAACCCTTAGGGTTCCTATAGCAGTCCAGATCTGGATCGCGGCGCACTGTAGTGGATCGGGGTCGCTGGAGCCTTCGCCGGAGTTGAAGACCGCGGTGGCCGGGGACGACGAAGATCGCGGCGGACGGCGAGGGAGAGGACGGGGATGGAGTCGGCGGCTCCCTGGCGCGGCGACCGAAGCTTCGGGGCGGCGCGGGCGCACTTGGCGAGGTGAGGCGGGGCGGCAACCGGAGCGATGCGGTCGCCGGCGATAGCGGTGCGGTGGCGCTGGGTAGTCGTAGATGAAGGAGAGGGGCGGCGCGGGCGGTAGGCAGCTCGGGCCCGGTCGGCGACGGGAGGGCCCGGCCTGGGCCTCGCGGGCCGGCGGGGCTGAGGCGGCGATGCGATCCCCCGCGGGACAGGTGGCGGCGGCTGATTGGAGGAGGCGGATCGGGCGGACGCGTCCGGCTCCGTCCGGACATGTCCGGTGGCGGTGGAGACGGGTTTTTTTAGGGTTTGGACGGGGGAGATCCGGATTTTCGGAGGAGGACCTATTTATAGGCATAGAGGGAGCTAGGATAGTCCAAATGAGGTGCGGTTTTCGGCCACGCGATCGTGATCGAACGCTCTAGGTGATGGAAGGGTCTTTGGTAGGTTTTGGGCCAAATTGGAGGGGTGTTGGGCTGCAACACACACGAGGCCTTTTCGGTCCCTCGGTTAACCGTTGGAGCATCAAACGAAGTCCAAATGGTACGAAACTTGACAGGCGGTCTACCGGTAGTAAACCAAGTCCGCTTGGCAAGTCTCGGTCCAATCCGGAAATGTTTAAGCCCCACACTCGAAAGAAAGGTAGAAATGACCACCGGAGGAGAACGAAGCGCCGGAATGCAAAACGGACAACGGGGAAAATGCTCGAATGCATGAGATGAACACGTATGCAAATGCAATGCACATGATGACATGATATGAGATGCATGACAACGACAACAAAACACGAAGACAAAAACCCAAACCCGAGAAAATAAAATAACTTAAGGCCGGAAACGGCAAGAGTTGGAGTACATATTGGGTAAATCACATCCGGGGTGTTACAACACTCCACCACTACAAAAGGATCTCATCCTGAGATCTAGGACTGAAAGAACGCCGGGTACTCAGAATGGAGGTGATCCTCGCGTTCCCAGGTAGCTTCACAGTCGGAATGGTGTGACCACTTGACTTTGAGGAATTTGATTGACTTGTTGTGAGTCTTGCGTTCAGTCTCTTCAAGAATAGCAACTGGGTGCTCACGATAAGAGAGATCTTCTTGGAGCTCAATGTCCTCGAAGTTGACGGTGCGGTCAGGAGTCTTGAAGCACTTTCGGAGCTGAGAGACATGGAACACATCATGAACATTTGCAAAGTTTGAAGGAAGCTCGAGTTGATAGGCGAGATCGCCTCTCTTGCTGACAATCTTGAAAGGTCCCACGTATCTGGGGGCAAGCTTCCCTTTGATACCGAAGCGACGAGCACCTTTCATTGGAGAGACGCGGAGGTAAACATGATCTCCGATCTCGAAAGCCAAATCACGGTGCTTACTGTCATAGTAGCTCTTCTGGCAGGATTGGGCTGCTTTGAGGTTATCACGAATGACTTTGCACATTTCCTCTGCCTCTGTGATTAAGTCATTACCCGAAAAGCTGACGTTCACCGGTTTCAGACCAGTTGAGAGGGGTACGGCACTTCCTGCCATACAGAATTTCAAATGGGGCCTTGCCCGAACTTGCTTGAAAACTGTTGTTGTAGGAGAATTCAGCATAAGGAAGACAATCCTCCCACTTCATGCCGAAGGAGATCACACAAGCCCTGAGCATATCTTCAAGAATCTGGTTGACACGCTCGACTTGACCGCTTGTTTGAGGATGGAAAGCTGTGCTGAAGCGGATGTTGGTGCCCATGGCCTTCTGAAAAGAATCCCAAAACTTCGAGGTAAAGATGCTGCCACGGTCTGAAGAGATCACTTGAGGAATACCGTGCAGAGAGACAATACGAGAGGTATAGAGTTCCGCCAATTGAGCTGCAGTGATCGACTCTTTGATAGGCAGAAAATGAGCCACTTTGGTGAGTTGTCGATGACAACGAATATAGCATCATTGCCACGCTTGGACTTTGGAAACCCAGTCACGAAGTCCATTTCAATGTGGTCAAACTTCCATTCTGGAATGGCAAGAGGTTGGAGGAGACCAGCTGGCCTTTGGTGTTCTGCCTTCACTCTTCTGCAGACATCACATTCATTCACGAATTGAGCAATCTCGCGCTTCATTCGAGTCCACCAATAAGCCTGCTTGAGGTCCTGATACATCTTCGTGCTCCCAGGGTGGATGGAGAGGAGAGAATTGTGAGCCTCGTTCATGATCACTTTACGAAGGTCACCTTTGGGCACAACAATACGATCCTCGAAGAAGAGAGTGTCCTTGTCATCAAGGCGGTAGCACTTGTACTTGGACTGACTCTTGGCAATCCCAATCTTCACCTTTTTCACCATAGCATCAAGAAGCTGGCTTGGCGAATCTGGTCTTCTAAGGTAGGAGAGACTTGAAGGTTGGCGAGGAAACCTTGAGGAACAACTTGCAGATTAAGTTTGCGGAAAGCTTCACAAAGCTCGGGTTGATAAGGCTTGAGAATCAGACTGTTGCAGTAAGCTTTCTGCTCAATGCGTCAGCAATCACATTGGCCTTGCCTGGAGTATACTCAATACTCGGATTATACTCTTGAATCATTTCGACCCATCGAGTTTGCCTGAGGTTGAGATTAGGCTGAGTGAAGATGTACTTGAGACTCTTGTGATCAGTGAAAATGTCCACTTTTCTTCCCAATAGAAGATGTCTCCAAGTCAAAAGAGCATGCACAACTGCGCCAACTCGAGATCATGAGTGGGGTAGTTCTTCTCATTAGGCTTCAACTGGCGAGAGGTATAAGCAACAACTTTCTTCTCTTGCATCAATACTGCGCCAAGACCTTGGAGAGAGGCATCACAAAAGACCTCGTACGGCTTGGATTCATCAGGCGAGTCAGAACTGGAGCAGTGATCAACTTTCTTTCAAAGTGTTGAAAGCAATATCACACTCCGGAGACCAAACGTACTTGACGTGCTTCTGGAGAAGATTTGAGAGAGGCTTCGCGATCTTAGAAAAGTTTTCAACGAATCTTCGGCAATAGCTTGCGAGAGAAGGAAGCTACGGAGTTGCTTCACATTCTGAGGAGGTTCCCAATTCACAATTGCAGACACCTTCTCAGGATTCCGGCAATGCCCTTGGCAGAGATGATATGACCAAGATAAAGAACCTCATCGAGCCAAAATTCACACTTGGAGAACTTGGCGTAGAACTTGATGTTCCCTGAGCTTATCAAGAACCAAACGCAAGTGCTTGGCATGATCTTCCTTGTTCTTCGAGAAAACCAGAATGTCGTCGAGATAGACCAAAACGAAGTCATTGGTGTAGGCGTTGAAGATGAAGTTCATCATGCGAGAGAACGTGGAGGAGCGTTGACGAGGCCAAAAGACATGACAGTGTATTCATATGAACCATAGCTTGTCCTGAAAGCCGTCTTGGGAATATCTTGCTCACGGATTCGAATCTGATGATAACCCATACGGAGATCAAGCTTGGAGAATACTTGGCACCTTTGAGTTGTTCGAACAGCTCATTGATGTTGGGAAGTGGATATTTGTTCTTGATGGTCTTCTTGTTCAATGGACGGTAATCAACACAAAGTCGGTCCGTTCCATCCTTCTTCTTCACAAAAAGAACACCACAACCCCACGGAGAAGAACTAGGCCGGATGAGACCCATTTTCTCTTGAATATCGAGTTGCTTCTTCAGCTCCTTCAACTCTTCAGGTCCGAGCTTGTAAGGACGTTTGCACACAGGTTCCATGCCAGGCTCAAGATCAATAACGAATTCAACTGGCCGGTGCGGAGGCATTCCTGGAAGCTCTTCTGGAAAGACGTCTTGATATTCGCAAACGACTGGAATTTGCGAGATGGCATCCAATTCACCCTTCTCATTGAGAGAAAACAGACGGATGGTATCATCACGAGCGGCAAAGACAATTACATCCTCAGACGAATGAGTCAATTGAATCTGCCTGGCTGCACAATCAAGCTGAGCCTTGTGCTTAGAAAGCCAATCCATTCCGAGAATAAGATCAATATCCGAGTTACCAAGAACCACCGGAGAAGAGAGAAACTTGTAATCACCCAATGTGATAGAGATATCGGGAGCAACCAAACTAGAAGTCAAAAGCTTGCCGGGAGAAACAACTTGATGACTTTGGGCATGATCTCGGTATCAACATTGTGCTTCGATGCAAAAGGACATGAAAAAAGGAATGTGATGCACCAGTGTCAAAAAGAACTTTTGCAGGAACATCGTTAACAGGAAGGTTACCCATGATCACATCTGACGAGTCCTCTACCTGAGCTGCATTCATCATGTTGACCTTGGCATACTTGGGGTTATGCTTGACCACAGCTGTACTTGTCGATCTGACAGGAGGAGGAGGAGGAAGACGCCTCTGGTTGAACACTTGTTGGCATAGTGACCCTTCTGTTGGCACTTGTTGCACGTGACCTCTGAAAGCGGACAGTGATACGGAGCACTCGATCTTGGAGCTTGAGACGAAGTCTTGTTCTGAAAGCCAGGGTTGGGTGGGTGGGAAGAACCACTGCCACCTTTGCTCTTCTGCTGATACGGCTGACGGAACGGAGGAGGAGGAAGCCAATACTTCTGCTGCTTGGCCACTTGAGTAGAGGAAGAAGGAGTAACATCTCTGACTCGCTTCTTGGAAGCATCACACCTCAACTGAGCAGCCTCTTGCTTCAATGCCATGTTGTAGAACTCATCGTATCTCAAGGGCTCGAAGAGAACAAGAGCTAGCTGAATTTCTTCTCTGAGACCACCCCTGAACTGATATATCATGCTCTTCTCATCAGGGACGTCCTGCTTGGCAAAGCGGGCGAGCTTCTGGAACAACTTGTTGTAGTCATAGACAGACAAAGAGCCTTGCTTCAGATTGCGGAATTCCTCACGCTTGCTTTCAACCACGCTCTGGGGAATATGATGAGCTCGGAAATCTCGACGGAAATCATCCCAAGTGATAACACGTCCACCTCTGGAATCCTTGTACTGCTGGAACCATTCTGCAGCTTGATCTTTGAGTTGGAAGGAAGCGAACTTACAAAGTCCTCAGGCCTGACGTTACTGCACTCGAAATGCTTGCACAGATCCACAAGCCAATCGTCAGCATCGGTTGCCTCAACACAATTGCTGAAAGTCTTTTGGCCCGTTAGCAAGGAACTGTGAGTGTAGCAAAGTGATTCTGATTGTTGCCTTGGTTCCCTGGTTGCCTTGATTGCGCTCTTGAAGAATTTGCATGATCAACTGTGTGTTTGCATTGGTTGCGGCCATCACAGCTTGCCATGCCTCCGGAGGAGGTGGAGGTGGTGCGGATCAGGATTCAGAGTCGTGCGCGTTGGAGGAGCCATCCTGAAGAGGTTGACCACCATTAGCACATTGATAGAAATATTGAAGCTGAATCCAACGGAATGAAAATTGCAACATATAGTCTTCACATCCGAACAAAATGAACGAATGCATTCCTCTTGAAATGGTCACATATCCATAAATTGAGAAGCCATGTAGAATTAAGGTAGAGAAATAAATCAACAAGGTACGGATCAAGAACGAATAATCGGTAAGAAATCCCAATCTCAAACCAATATCCGTGGAAGAAGAACTAGAGCTACTAGAATTCCCACCTATGAAACTCCCGAACCTTTCGTTATGCAATCAGGTGTTGGGGATACAGGGGAAGCATAATATCTCACCCAAACTAGCAAATCCTACATCCAGCTGTATCCATCCTTCAACACATAACCAAGAAACCTTCGAACATCTACCTCAACCTTCGAAAAGCATCCGTTATACAAGTTATGGCGATACTCCCGAACTCCCGCCCCAGTACTGGGTGGCGTCGAGGTTATCTCACCAACGAACTGCATAAAAGAGATTTTCGATGTCGGCGTAACTAAACTCAGGTATTCCAGAACTGCAACGATAAAATTATGATGACAACACCTCAGAGCTCAACTCCCCGGGACACTTCCACTAAACCCCTGACAGGAGGCACCAAGACAATGTTCTCATCATAAAACCATCGGAACGATTCCAAGATACCCGCGTGATCCTAAAAAAAATTTAGTGAAATTTGAGAAGAGAAGAGTCAAAACTCTACGTCAGGATGCCTTACCAGAGCGATGAGGAGACTGGGAAGTAAAAAGAATTCCTAAACTCTCCGATATATAATTCCTAATGACTCAAAACATTTTTCTAGACACAACTCGGCCGCTAAAAACGATCAAGCAATGGGGCTCCTAAGGTCGGGGAAGGCTCTGATTACCAACTTGTAACACCCTCGATGCGACTATATGCTCCCACGTGTCGAGGCACGACTTAGAGGCATAATCGCATTGAAGGCATATGTCGCAAGTTAGGCAATCTTCACAACATCCCATGTAATATAAATAATAATAAAGGGGAGATAACATAGTTGGCTTACACTCGCCACGTCAATCAAGTACATAAATAACATTACATCATCCAAACACTCATGGCCCGACTACGGCGCCAAAATAAAAGAACCCAACATGCGACACGGTCCCAATCACCCCCAACTGGGCACCACTACTGATCATCGGGAAAGGAAACATAGTAACGTTGAGAGTCTTCGTCGAACTCCCACTTGAGCTCATACGCGTCTCCTGGAGCGGAATCATCAGGTCCTGCATCTGGTGTAATAGTAATCTGTGAGCCACAGGGACTCAGCAATCTCGCACCCTCGCGATCAAGACTATTTAAGCTTATAGGTAAGGCAAGGTAATATATGTGGAGCTGCAGCAAGCGACTAGCAATATGGTGGCTAACTTATTCGCAAAAGAGAGCGAGAAGAGGAGGCAAAGCGAGCGAGAAACTAGAGAGGCAACCTGCGCAAACATTACTCCAACACCGTGTCCACTTCCCGGACTCCGCCGAGAAGGGCCATCACGGTAACACACTCAGTTGATTCATTTTAATTAAGTTAAGGTTCAAGTTATCTACAACCGGACATTAACAAATTCCCATCTGCCCATAACCGCGGGCACGGCTTTCGAAAGTTCAATCCCTGCAGGGGAGTCCCAACTTAGCCCATGACAAGCTCTCACGGTCAACGAAGGAATAGACCTCCTCCCAAGACGTTCCGATCAGACTCGGTATCTCGGTTAACTCAAGACACTTCGACAAGTTAAAACAAGACCAGCAACACCGCCCGAATGTGCCGACAAATCCCGATAGGAGCTGCACATATCTCGTTCTCAGGGCACACTCAGATAGATCCTACGAGTAAAACAACCTCAAGTTTCCCCGAGGTGGCCCCGAGTTACTAGGTCGGACCAACACTCAGAGGAGCACTGGCCCGGGGTTAAAATAAGATGACCTCGGGCTCCGGAAACCCAAGGGAAAAAGAGGCTAGGTGGCGAATGGTAAAACCAAGGTTGGGCATTGCTGGAAAAGCTTTAATCAAGGCGAACTATCAAGGGGTTCCCATTATAACCCAACCGCGTAAGGAACGCAAAAATCCGGGAACATAACACCGATATGACGGAAACTAGGGCGGCAAGAGTGGAACAAAACACTAGGTGAGAGGCCGAGCCTTCCACCCTTTACCAATTATATAGATGCATTAAGATAACAAGATAATATAATGATATCCCAATAACTAAATAAATGTTCCAACAAGGAATGGCCTTCAATCTTCACCTGCAACTAGCAACGCTATAAGAGGGGCTGAGCAAAGCAGTAACATAGCCAATCAACGGTTTGCTAGGAAAAGGTGGGTTAGAGGTTTGACATGGCAATTTGGGAGGCTTGAAAGCAAGTGGTAGGCATCGTAGCAATGGCATAGCAAAAGAGCGAGCAAACTAGCATACCAAAGATAGTAGTGATTTCGAGGGTATGATCATCTTGCCTGCACAGTTGTCAGAGTTGACTGGATCCTCAAAAGCAAACTCAACGGGCTCCTCGTTACTGAACTCGTCTCCTGGCTCTACCCAAACAAGACAAACAAGAAACAAGGATACAATCAACCACGTGCAAACTCAAACAACACGATGCAAAGATGATATGCTATGCGGGATGCGATGCGGGATGCAAAAAGCAAGATATGACAGGAAATGCATGAACCTGGCCTCAACATGGAAATCCAAGTGTGCCACTAGAAAGATGAGATGAAATCGCTTGAAAACGATATAAAGAACGCCGGAATCAGAGTTGCGGTTTGGAAATGGCAAGCGATTCAAATATGACACCGGTCTGCGATTTACAGCAAGTAGCCAACTAAATGCAATGAGATGAACATGCTACAGCAACCAAACATGACAACAAAATACATGGCAGGGATGCACACAAGATGCTTAAAAAAAGTCTAGCACTGAGCTACGGCCAATTCATCCATTAACAGGTTCAAACAAGCATGGCAAAAATGCATATGGAAAACAGATCTCGGACTTAGTGAAATTAACACTTGTCTGGAATTTCAGATCAGGTAGCCCTCTTCGGAGCCACAAAACTACATGCTACAGGACCTGAACATGGCAAAGTAAAGCATGGCATGGAGCTACTCAAAGAGCTTAACAAAAGTCCCTTAGTGACCTTGAGCCAAAATGGATCAGAAAATACAATTGCAAGCATGTGAACATAGCAAAAACATAATCAGTTTTCAGACTTAGTGAAAACTGGCACATGCTGAAATATAACTCAAGTAGGCATGTTTACGAGCTCGATGCACTCACTACGGTGCAAGTCATGGCAATACAAGCATACATCCATCAAGAAGGCACAAAATGCAAGCTAGACATGGCAAGAACAATAACATAGCATGCACGGATCAACTACAACAACACCGACAAAATTGCAAACAAGTTGAAAATCTGCCCAGATTCACAAAGTAGCAAAAGTAGAGCTCGATTGACTCAAGCTAGGTTGCTCCAGAATTTCAAACAAAGACATGGATGGATATAGCACTACAATATTAACAAAACTCCCTTACTGATCATCCTCAAAAGAGGCACGGATCACTAGGAAACAACATGAACATATGGCATCATGAGATAAACAGCTCCAGGACTTAGTGAAATTACTAAGTCCCTGAAAACAGACTTAGCAAGTGCACCACTTTGCAAGTTTGCACAAGTCACCACACACATCACAAAAATACATGGGTTGCACCTCTGGAAAGATGACAAAACCCTTAACAAAACACATGTAGAGCATCAGGGCATATCATGCACACATTAATCATGGCAAAAATGACAAAAAGCTAAATGGAGTAGCAGATCTGACAATTATCTCAAGTAGCCCTCTTCTAACTTCGGGCATCAAGATGAACTCAAATGAAAATGATGCAATGGAATGAAATGATGTACTCTCTGAGATGAACATTTTGATATGCTAAATGCATAAATCGGAACTACGGATGCAAAGTTACGGAGCCGAGAACACGAGCACATGGACTGAGATTTTCGGGACTTGGACGAAATTTACCACCGGATCTAGGGTTTGACCTGGCATGGAATCCGAGGACGGCGGCGCGCGCACTGTTCACGCCAGAGCTGACGGAGCTCGCCGGAGCGGGAAGACGGCGGCGAGGTGTTCCCAGGCCGGATCTCGCCGGATCCGGCCGGCACGGAGCCGAAGAGGCGGGGGGGGGGGCGGCGGCCACGGCGCAGCGGCGGCGGTTGGTGGCGGCGGGCGCGGACGCGGCGGCGGCGGGCGGCGGCGGCGCAGCTGGGCGAGGCGGCGGCGCGGGCGGCGCGAGGCGGCGGCGGCAGCTGGGCCGCGGGGGCCTCGCCTGGGCCGGGCGGGCCGGCGGCGGTGGGAGGTGGCGGCTGCCACGTGGCGGCTTCGGAGTGGGGCGGCGGCTATGTCCGGCCGGGTCGGACAATGTCCGGCGCGGCGCGGGGGCGATTTAGGGTTTCGGGGAGAGGGGATCCGGGACATTTCGGGGGACCTATTTATAGGCATAGGAGGAGCTAGGAGAGTCCAAATGAGGTGCGGTTTTCGGCCACGCGATCGTGATCGAACGCTCTAGATGATGGAGCAGAGTTAGGTGGGTTTTGGGCCAAATTGGAGGGGTGTTGGGCTGCAACACACACGAGGCCTTTTCGGTCCCTCGGTTAACCGTTGGAGTATCAAACGAAGTCCAAATGATACGAAACTTGACAGGCGGTCTACCGGTAGTAAACCAAGGCCGCTTGGCAAGTCTCGGTCCAATCCGGAAATGTTTAATCCCCACACACGAAAGAAAGCTAGAAATGACCACCGGAGGAGAAAGCGCCGGAATGCAAAACGGACAACGGGGAAAATGCTCGAATGCATGAGACGAACACATATGCAAATGCAATGCACATGATGACATGATATGAGATGCATGACAAACGATAAACACACGGAGACAAAGACCCGAACCCGAGGAAATAAATATAACTTAACGCCGGAAACGGCAAGAGTTGGAGTACAAATGGAAAGTTACATCCGGGGTGTTACAACACTCCACCACTACGAAAGGATCTCGTCCCGAGATCTAGGAATGAAAGAACGCCGGGTACTCAGAACGGAGGTGATCCTCGCGTTCCCAGGTAGCTTCACGGTCGAAATGGTGTGACCACTTGACTTTGAGAAATTTGATTGACTTGTTGCGAGTCTTGCGTTCAGTCTCTTCAAGAATAGCAACTGGGTGCTCACGATAGGAGAGATCTTCTTGGAGCTCAATGTCCTCGAAGTTGACGGTGCGGTCAGGAGTCTTGAAGCACCTTCGAAGCTGAGAGACATGAAACACGTCATGAACATTTGCAAAGTTTGAAGGAAGCTCGAGTTGATAGGCGAGGTCGCTTCTCTTGCTGACAATCTTGAAAGGTCCCACGTATCTAGGGCAAGCTTCCCTTTGATACCGAAGCGACGAGTACCTTTCATAGGAGAGACGCGGAGGTAAACATGATCTACGATCTCGAAAGCCAAATCATGGTGCTTACTATCATAGTAGCTCTTGTGGCGGGATTGGGATGCTTTGAGGTTATCTCGAATGAATTTGCACATTTCCTCTGCCTCTGTGATTAAGTCATTACCCAAAAGCTGACGTTCACCGGTTTCAGACCAGTTGAGAGGGGTACGGCACTTCCTGCCATACAGAATTTCAAATGGGGGCTTTCCCGAATTTGCTTGAAAACTGTTGTTGTAGGAGAATTCAGCATAAGGAAGACAATCCTCCCACTTCATACTGAAGGAGATCACACAAGCCCTGAGCATATCTTCAAGAATCTGGTTGACACACTCGACTTGACCGCTAGTTTGAGGATGGAAAGCTGTGCTGAAGCGGATGTTAGTGCCCATGGCCTTCTGAAAAGAATCCCAAAACTTCATGGTAAAAATGCTGCCACGGTATGAAGAGATCACTTGTGGAATACCGTGCAGAGAGACAATACGAGATGTATAGAGTTCCGCCAATTGAGCTGCAGTGATCGACTCTTTGATAGGCAAAAAGTGAGCCACTTTGGTGAGTTTGTCGATGACAACGAATATAGCATCATTGCCACGCTTGGACTTTGGAAACCCAGTCACGAAGTCCATTTCAATGTGGTCAAACTTCCATTCTGGAATGGCAAGAGGTTGGAGGAGACTAGCTGGCCTTTGGTGTTCTGCCTTCACTCTTCTGCAGACATCACATTCGTTCATGAATTGAGCAATCTCGAGCTTCATTCGAGTCCACCAATAAGCCTGCTTAAGATCCTGATACATCTTCGTGCTCCCGGGGTGGATGGAGAGGAGAGAATTGTGAGCCTCGTTCATGATCACTTTACGGAGGTCACCTTTGGGTACCACAATACGACCCTCGAAGAAGAGAGTGTCCTTGTCATCAAGGCGGTAGCACTTGTACTTGGACTGAGTCTTGGCAATCCCAATCTTCACCTTTTTCACCATAGCATCAAGAAGCTGGGCTTGGCGAATCTGGTCTTCCAAGGTAGGAGAGACTTGAAGGTTGGCGAGGAAACCTTGAGGAACAACTTGCAGATTAAGTTTGCGGAAAGCTTCACAAAGCTCGGGTTGATAAGGCTTAAGAATCAGACTGTTGCAGTAAGCTTTCTTGCTCAATGCGTCAGCAATCACATTGGCCTTGCCTGGAGTGTACTCAATACTCGGATTATACTCTTGAATCATTTCGACCCATTCGAAGTTTGCCTTAGGTTGAGATTAGGCTGAGTGAAGATGTACTTGAGACTCTTGTGATAGTGAAAATGTCCACTTTTCTTCCTAATAGAAGATGTCTCCAAGTCAAAAGAGCATGCACAACTGCCGCCAACTCGAGATCATGAGTGGGGTAGTTCTTCTCATTAGGCTTCAACTGGCGAGAGGTATAAGCAACAACTTTCTTCTCTTGCATCAATACTGCGCCAAGACCTTGGAGAGAGGCATCACAAAAGACCTCGTACGGCTTGGATTGATCAGGCGGAGTCAGAACTGGAGCAGTGATCAATTTCTCTTTCAAAGTGTTGAAAGCAATGTCACACTCCGGAGACCAAACGTACTTGACGTGCTTCTGGAGAAGATTAGAGAGAGGCTTCGCGATCTTAGAAAAGTTTTCAACGAATCTTCGGCAATAGCTTGCGAGACCGAGGAAGCTACGGAGTTGCTTCACATTCTGAGGAGGTTCCCAATTCACAATTGCAGACACCTTCTCAGGATTCACGGCAATGCCCTTGGCAGAGATGATATGACCAAGATAAAGAACCTCATCGAGCCAAAATTCGCACTTGGAGAACTTGGCGTAGAACTTGTGTTCCCTGAGCTTATCAAGAACCAAACTCAAGTGCTTGGCATGATCTTCCTTGTTCTTCGAGAAAACGAGAATGTCGTCGAGATAGACCAAAACGAAGTCATTGGTGTAGGCGTTGAAGATGAAGTTCATCATGCGAGAGAACGTCGGAGGAGCGTTGACGAGACCAAAAGACATGGCAGTGTATTCATATGAACCAAAGCTTGTCCTGAAAGCCGTCTTGGGAATATCTTGCTCACGGATTCGAATCTGATGATAACCCATACGGAGATCAAGCTTGGAGAATACTTGAGCACCTTTGAGTTGTTCGAACAGCTCATTGATGTTGGGAAGTGGATATTTGTTCTTTATGGTCTTCTTGTTCACTGGACGGTAATCAACACAAAGTCGGTCTGTTCCATCCTTCTTCTTCACAAAAAAGAACACCACAACCCCACGGAGAAGAACTAGGCTGGATGAGACCCATTTTCTCTTGAATATCGAGTTGCTTCTTCAGCTCCTTCAACTCTTCAGGTCCGAGCTTGTAAGGACGTTTGCACATAGGTTCCATGCCAGGCTCAAGGTCAATAACGAATTCAACTGGCCGGTGCGGAGGCATTCCTGGAAGCTCTTCTAGAAAGACGTCTTGATATTCGCAAACGACTGGAATTTGCGAGATGGCATCCAATTCACCCTTCTCATTGAGAGAAAACAGACGGATGGTATCATCACGAGCGGCAAAGACAATTACATCCTCATACGAATGAGTCAATTGAATCTGCCTGGCAGCACAATCAATTAAATCCTCACGGCCACTTGCAAAAGTGAGATCTGATAAAGATAATAAGATAAATATTTTTGGTATTTTTGTTGTATAGATTGAAAATTAAAGATTGCAAAATAAAATAAATAGTAAACTAGAATTGTAGATCGGAAACTTATATGATATAAAATAGACCCGGGGGCCATAGGTTTCACTAGTGGCTTCTCTCATGATAGCATGTATTACGGTGGGTGAACAAATTAGTGCCGGGCAATTGATACAAAAGCGCATAATTATGAGAATATCTAGGAAATGATTATGAACATAGGCATCACGTCCGTGTTAAGTAGACCGAAGTGATTCTGCATCTACTACTATTACTCCACACATCGACCGCTAACTAGCATGCATCTAGAGTATTAAGTTCATAAGAACAGAGTAATGCTTTAGGCAAGATGACGTGATGTAGAGGGATAAACTCAAGAAATATGATATAAACCCCATGTTTTTATCCTCAATGGCAACAATAAACTACGTGCCTTGCTACCCCTACTGTCACTGGTAAAGGACACCGCAAGATTGAACCCAAAGCTAAGCACTTCTCCCATTGCAAGAAAGATCAATCTAGTAGGCCAAACTAAACCGATAATTCGAAGAGACTTGCAAAGATATCAAATCATGCATATAAGAATTCATCAAATCTTTACCCAAAAATTTGAAAACTTCACAACACAAAACTCAACAGAAAATCTCATGAGCTCCGTTAGTATAAGAAAACAAACCACCACTTTAAGGTACTGTAATTAACTCATTCTTTATTTATATTGGTGTTAAACCTACTGTATTCCAACTTCTCTATGGTTCAAACCCCCCGATACTAGCCATAGATTCATCAAAATAATCAAACAACACACGAAAAACAGAATCTGTCAAAAAACAGAACAGTGTGTAGCAATCTGGAGGTTCCGAATACTTCTGTAACTCCAAAAATTCTGAAAAATTAGGAAGACCTAAATAATTTTTATAGTGATCTACTTCAGTTGGAATTGGTATTTTATCGCTCTCTGGTACAAAACTAAGATTTTTCTCGTGAGCGCATACTTTCTGTTTTTTCAACAAGATCAAACAACAATCACCCAAGAAGATCCTATAGGCTTTACTTGGCACAAACACTAATTAAAACATAAAAACAGAATCATAAGAGAGGATAGATGATTTATTTATTACTAAACAAGAACAAAAAGCAAGGAACAAAAATAAAATTGGGTTGCCCCCCAACAAGCGCTATCGTTTAACACCCCTAGCTAGGCATAAATGCAACAATAGATCTAGGTATTGTCATCTTTGGTATGCAATCCATAAGTGGCTCTCATAATAGATTCATAAGGTAATTTAATTTTCTTTCTAGGAAAGTATTACATGCCTTTCCTTAATGGAAATTGGAATCTAATATTTCCTTCTTTCATGTCAATAATTGCACCAATCGTTCTAAGGAAAGGTCTACCAAGAATAATAGGACTTGTAGGATTGCAATCTATATCAAGAACAATGAAATCTACAGGCACATAATTCCTATTTGGAACAATAAGAACATCATTAATCCTTACCATAGGTTTCTTAATGGTGGAATCTACAAGGTGCAAATTTAAAGAACAATCATCAAATTCACGGAAACCTAACACATCACACAAAGTTTTTGGAATCGTGGAAACACTACCACCAAAATCACACAAAGCATAGCATTCATAATCTTTAATCTTAATTTTAATACAAGGTTCCCACTCATCATAAAGTTTTCTAGGAATAGAAACTTCTAGTTCAAGCTTTTCTTCATAAGATTGCATTAAAGCATCAACAGTATGTTTAGTAAAAGCCTTATTTTGATCATAAGCATGAGGAGAATTTAACACGGATTGCAACAAGGAAATACAATCTATCAAAGAACAATTATCATAATTAAATTGCTTGAAATCCAAAATAGTGGGTTCATTGCTATGTAAAGTTTTGACCTCTTCAATCCCACTTTTATTAATTTTAGCATCAAGATCTAAAAACTCTGAATCATTGGGACGCCTTTTAACTGAAGTTGACTCATCTCTAGTCCCATATTTATCAAATTCGTATTGGAAAACAAAGATTTAATAGGATACACATAAATCACTTTCAGATCTTCATCATTATTATCATGAAAACTAGAAGAACGTGCTTTTACAAAGCAATGTTTTTTAGCACGCATCCTAGCGGTTCTTTATTTGCATTCATCAATGGAAATTCTCATGGCTTTGAGAGACTCGTTGATATCATGCTTTGGTGGAATAGATCTAAGTTTCAAAGAGTCAACATCAAGAGAAATTCTATCCACGTTCCTAGCCAACTCATCAATCTTAAGCAATTTTTCTTCAATCAAAGCATTGAAATTCTTTTGCGAATTCATAAATTCTTTAACACTAGCATCAAAATCAGAGGGCAACTTATTAAAATTTCCATAAGAGTTGTTGTAGGAATTACCATAATTATTAGAGGAATTATTAGGAAACGGTCTAGAATTAAAATTTCCTCCATACGCATTGTTACCAAAATTGTTCCTACCAACAAAATTCACATCCATAGATTCATTATTATTCTCAATCAAAGTGGACAAAGGCATATCATTAGTGTTGGGGATATTACTACTGGATGAAACCGGCCTTGTGTAGCCGGGTTAACTCCTTGAAGCTTAGAAGCCCATGAAGATGCAAGGATGATGGCGCTTCACGAAGGCCCAAGGCCCAAAGGCGGGTTAAAGCCTGTAAATGTAAACCGACCTAGTCATGTAACTTGTATTATAAGATAGGAAGGATAGAGAACGAACCGGATATGTTTATGATCCGGCTTCGGGACTCTGTAGCCCGGCGGGCGCCAGCCTATGTATATAAAGGGACGACCCGGCTGCGGTTTAGGGACAGACAACAACTTGAGAGCCAGACAAAGCGGATTCGCTCCCTGGCCTTTGAAACCCTAGCAATACCAATCACAACTAGACGTAGGCTTTTACCTTCCTTGAAGGGGCCGAACTAGTATAAAATCCCCGTGTCCCCTTGTCCGGTTTAACCCCTTTGAGCTAACCCATAGCGATAGCTCCACGACTAAGTCCTTTCACAAGGACATTTGCCGTGACAAACCCACGACAGTTGGTGCCCACTGTGGGGCTATCGCACGATGGTTTCGAGTTCTTGAAGGGTAGCTTCGATGGACTTAAGGGATACGCTGTGGGCCGGATGACGAAGAGTTGTCGCGGCAAGCTCTACATCGACAATGCAGGATGGGGTCCCGAGGCCGATTCAATCGAGTACGGGTATCGGGTCCCCTTCGGTGGGATTCATGTCTTCATCGGCAAGATCGGTGAACCAGCCCTGAGCTGGACATCTGCACCGACATCATCGAAATGGCTCGGCGTGCAAGTTCTTTGCCAGTTTAGCCCGAGGCAAGGCATGTTTTCGTAGGTGTCATCCATGGATCGAGATACGAGGACGGGTCGGTGTCCGATGGAGAGACCGTGGTCTATTCTGATGACGAGTCTTCTGGAGAGACTGAATCGCTTTATCAGTTGCAGGACGGCCGGATTGATGGAGGATCCGAGGGCAACAGTATTCCGGATTCCCCTGATCTGCAAAACCGGGCCACCATCTTCATGGCCGGCACACAATTAGCGCCTCATTCATCAACCGCCGCAGCAATGCTCTCTGGTTCAACAACGGCTACACCTGCAGGGGCAGGAAGCTCCGCGCCGCCTCCATCCCAAGTCATGTCTGATTTGTTTGGCGCTTTGGCAACGTTGATGGCCGCAGAGGTGGATGCAGCAGCCAGGGATCAGCACAATGCGGAGATGGAAAAAGTGAAAGATCAGATAGCTCAGGCTAAAGCGGACCTGGCGACAGAAAACGCTAGGATGGCTACAGAGCGGGCTGAATTGGAAGCACAGGGCTACCAGATTAGGCTGGATCAGAATGCTTCAGAGGAAGTCATGAGAAGAAGGTACCGATCGCGTCTCCCGTCGGTTTATGAGCCGCAGAATCTCTTCAACACACCAAGAGCAGGAGCTGGTAACCAACCCATACTAAACCGGGCGGAGGCACCGGGAACAGGAGTGCCGGTTCAACCGCGCAGACTGGCCCCGCCTCGCCAGAACAACGTTGTGCCACAGTATGTACCAACACCTCCCGGGCATTATTCCAACCCGTTGGACAATATTGTGGCCGCCGCTTCACGCCTGGCAGCCCTCCCAACCGACAGCGAGTCACTAGTTGCGGTGGAAGCACGTCGGGCCAGGGATCTCCTTCAAACAGCGCTAAATCAACCATAGGCATATTCACACAGTCGTGAGAGGATTCATTCCACTCCCCGTCCAAGCCGGAGCTATAGCAGACACGTGGAGGACGAACCGGCTGTGTCCAGCAGTGCACGTCACCGAAATTCACCACGAGGAAACAACCCGGCAGGGGGAGGCGCTAATGCGTAGGATGTTGTGGACCACGGCCGTGCACGTCGAGAGGCCGAGTTGGCAGCTCGACATGGAGCACGACAACATACTTCGGTTCACCCCACGGCTTCAGTAGAGCCAGGTGTGGTGTTCAGTTCCTTAGGGGTGTCGTGTCTCACCCCCGCTTTTGCGTAATGTGAGACTGCCCAAGGACTTCAAGGGACCTCGTAAGGTACCAAATTACACCATTGATTTGCAACCAGAGGCGTGGGTGGAGAGCTATGAGATGGCAATGGAGATGTTAGATGTGGATGAGGCAGTGTGTGCTAAATATTTCACCATGATGTTGGAAGGAACAACTCGTACTTGGTTGAAGAGCTTGCCAACTAACTCTGTCGGATCATGGGCTGAATTGAAGCACCGGTTTATCCAGAATTTCAAAGATACTTGTAAGCAGCCAATGTCAATCGTGGATCTAGCCGCTTGTGTCCAAGAGGAAGGGGAGTCCACGACCCATTGGGTTAAACGGGTCTCAGCGATTTTGCACTCATCCAATCGTATCAATGCAGACACCGCAGTGTTAACATTAGAGGGCAATTGCCGTTTCAAGCCGCTCAGACAGAAATTAGGAAGGCTCAAATGTCACTGCAATGATATGTCAATGCTCATGGCCGCTTTGGTTAAATACGCTGATTCAGATAATACCAAGGACCCGGATTCAGAGGAGGACAAACCGGAGAAAGGGAAAAAGAACGGCAACACCAAGGGTCAGCAGCCTAATCCGGCAGGCCATGGCAACAGCGGTAAGCCCAAGGCCGATAGTAGCTTGGACTTTGTTGCTAACACCAATGCTCAGGAGAATGGCCAACGCCGTAAGGGCAAGCAGCCCCAGAGGGGAGGAGGTTCAGGCCCCAATTTGGAGCGCCTGTTAAATCAGCCCTGTCGAAAGGATGGATCAAAGGAGGAGCCAGCATCGCATCTTTGGAAGAACTGTTATATCATGTGGGATTTCAAGAATTCCAATATGTTCCAGTATGATAATGGCCCGCCCGGCGGTTCAGGAGGTGGTTTCCACGGGACGGGTTACAGAGGTGGTGGTTCCAGTTCAGGGTTTCAAGGCAACCAAACCGGACACATCAATCAAGGGCACCAAAGCAACCAGGGAGGCTACAACCATCAGGGGAATCAGCAGCAACAACAGCAGTCGGGTTACCAGAGCAATCCCAAGCAGCTAAATAGCGGGCAATATCATGTTTTCACACTAGTTTATGTAAGCGTGATCAGAAACTTCACAAAAGGGCAGTAAACTCTGTTGAACCGGCAGTGCCTCAGTATTTACGCTGGTCTGAGCAACCCATTTTGTGGAGTAGGGAGGATCACCCACCTCGGGTTGATAATCCGGGTCACTTGGCCCTGGTGGTAGCCCCGCAAGTCTGGGGATACAAGTTTACTAAAGTGCTCATGGATGGCGGAAGCAGTATCAACATTTTGTATTATGACACATTCCGTCGTATGGGGTTGACAGATAAGAATCTTAAACCGTCAAATACCATTTTTCCTGGCGTGTTACCTGGTAAGTCTGCATATCTTGTTGGCAAGATAGCCTTAGAGGTGGCTTTTGGAGATGATTATGATTCAAGGTCAGAAACATTGATGTTTGAGGTGGTAAAAATCAAAAGTCTGTACCACGCCTTGTTTGGGCGGCCGGCTTATGCTAAATTCATGGCAAGGCCATGTTATGTTTATTTACAGCTTAAAATGCCAGGTCACAAGGGGACCATCACAGTACATGGAAGCAGAAAGATCGCTTTGGAATGTGAGGAAGGTGATGCGGGTAATGCTGAGTCAGTTTGTGCCACGGAGGAGCTGAAATTCTATAAGGAGCAAGTTGATCCGGCAGACATAACTTCTTTGAAAAAGCCCACTACGGAACACGATCCGGCATTGAAGTTTATATCGGCCACAGATACTAAGATGGTTGACTTTGTTCCTGGCGATTCATCCAAACAGTTCAGCATCAGCGCTAACCTGGATCCCAAATAGGAAAGCACGCTCATCGAGTTCATCCATGAGAATCGGGACATCTTTGCATGGAAACCTTCTGACATGCCAGGTGTACCGAGGGAACTCGCTGAGCACACACTTAACATTGATCCTAAGTTTAAACCGGTCCGGCAGTTTCTCCGCTACTTCAATGAAGAAAGGCGTAAGGCTATTGGTGAAGTGGTAGCCCGTCTGTTGGCTGCAGGGTTTATTGTAGAAGTCTTTCATCCAGAGTGGTTGGCTAATCCGGTGCTGGTTCTTAAGAAAAAGGGCACTTGGTGTATATGTGTGGAATACACAGATTTAAACAAAGCTTGCCCTGCAGACCCCTTTGCTCTCCCTCGCATTAATCAGATAATTGATGCGACGGCAGGTTGTGACCATTTGTGTTTTCTGGATGCGTATTCTGGTTATCATCAGATCAAGATGGCAGTTAAGGACCAGGAGAAGACAGCTTTCATAACTCCCTTTGGAGCCTTCTGCTATGTTTACATGCCTTTTGGACTCAAGAGTGCCCAGGCAACTTACCAGCGATGTGTTTAGAATTGCCTTCATAAGTAAATTGGGCGCAATGTTCATGCATATGTGGATGATATTGTGGTAAAGTCCAGAAAGGAGGAGACATTGATAGACGATCTGAGAGAAACCTTTGACAATCTCCGGGTTTACAAGATGATGCTCAATCCGGAGAAGTGTGTTTTTGGTGTCCCGGCAGGCAAGCTCTTGGGTTTTCTGGTGTCAAACAGAGGCATTGAGGCTAATCCGAAAAGATTGCAAGCATTACATTCCTTGGCTAAACCGGCGTGTATCAATGATGTTCAACGTCTGGCTGGCCGGATTACAGCCTTGAGCCGGATTACAGCCTTGAGCCTGATTACAGCATTGAGCCGGTTTATTAGTCGCCTTGGAGAGAAGGTCATCCCCTTATATCAGATGCTCAAGAAAACAGATAACATTGTCTGGAGCGAGGCAGCTGATAAAGCGTTCGAGGATCTGAAGAGGCAGCTAGCTGAACCGCCCGTGCTTGCAGCACCGATCGATAAAGAGCCGCTATTACTATATGTGGCTGCTAATGCACGGGCTGTTAGCGTAGCCATTGTGGTAGAGCACAAGGAGCTTGGCAAGGAATATCCGGTTCAACGACCGGTTTATTATATCAGCGAGGTGCTCATTGAGTCAAAGCAGAGGTATTTGCATTGGCAGAAGCTGGTGTATGGAGTGTTTGGCAAGCCGGAAGGTTAAACATTATTTTCAGGGCCATCCCATCACAGTGGTCAGTTCGGCTCCTCTGGGTGATATCATTCAAAACAGAGAAGCTACTGGCCGGATTGCCAAGTGGGCTATTGAGCTCGGACCACATGGGCTCAAATATATACCCCGCACGTCGATCAAATCCCAGGCACTCGTGGACTTCATCAATGATTGGACAGAGTTACAGGCACCTGAAGAGAAACCAGATAATACATATTGGACTATTCATTTTGATGGGTCCAGATAGTTGGAGGGCTCGGGGGCTGGAGTCATACTAACTTCCCCATGAGGAGAAAAGTTTTGTTATGTCCTCCGTTTATTGTTCCCTTGTACTAACAATGCAGCTGAATATGAGGCTTTGCTCCATGGTCTTCGGATGGCTAAAGAGATGAATTTAAGCCGGGTTAAGTGCTTCGGCGATTCAGATCTAGTGGCTCAGCAGGTGTCTGGCACTTGATATTCTAAGGACCCACTCATGGATGCGTATCGGCGAGAGGTGGACACAGTGGCTGGTCACTTTAAGGATTATCAGGTGGACCATATAGACCGACGGAAGAATGAAGCGGCGGACGCTTTAAGTCGTCTTGGTTCCCAGCGTAAACCGGTCCCGCCCAATGTCTTTCTTGATGTATTGCATAATCCGTCAGTCAAGGTGCCAACCAAAGAAGATTTGGCTATTCCTGATCCGGAGGCTCAGTTGGTGGCAGCTCTGCATGCCATACCGGATTGGACGATCCCCTATCTAGCTTACATGAACCGTGGCCAGTTACCAGACGATGAAACATTGGCCCGACAGATAATACGGCGTTCTAAGTCCATGACCATACTCAACAGGGAGTTACATCGCTACAGTGTTTCAGGAGCAATTCAGCGTTGTGTTTCTCCTCAAGAAGGTTGTGAGATTTTGAGAGAAATCCATGAAGGGGACTGCGGTCACCATGCCGGTTCAAAGTCTTTGGTTGCTAAAGCTTTTCGCCACGGTTTTTACTGGTTGATGGCACATGCTGATGCGGAAGATTTAGTCAAGAGATGTGACGGGTGTCAAAAATTTGCCCGCCGTGCGCACATTCCGGCTCAAGAGTTGCGGATGATTCCAATTATGTGGCCGTTTGCGACTTGGGGGCTTGATATGGTTGGACCCTTCAAACGATCCAAGGACAAAAAGACCCATCTGTTAGTAGCAGTTGATAAATTCACCAAATGGGTGGAGGCAGAGCCAGTCAGCAAGTGTGATGCAGCCACGGCGGTTCAATTCATCAAAAAGGTGATATTCCGGTTTGGTCCACACAGCATTATAACTGATAATGGTACTAACCTGTCAAAAGGGGAGATGGAAGAATTTTGTCAACGTGAGCACATCCGGCTTGATCTAGCATCGTGGCTCACCCCCAGTCTAATGGTCAAGGAGGGCAAATCAAGAAATTCTACGAGGTATCAAACCAGGCTTATGGTTCCCTTAAAGCGGACACCGGGTTGTTGGGTTGAGGAGCTACCTTCTGTGTTATGGAGCATCAAACCACACCCAATAGTTCTACGGGTTACACACCTTTCTTCATGGTCTATGGAGCGGAGGCCGTTCTTCCTAGTGACATCTGTCACGACTCGCCCCGTGTGACAGCTTATGTTGAAGCTGATAATGAGAAGGCACGTCAGGATTCTCTGGACCTGTTGGATGAAGAGCGTGATCTTGCAGCAGCACGATCGGCGATTTATCAACAAGATCTCCGACGTTATCACAGCTGCCGGGTTAAAACCAGAACCTTTCAAGAATGCGATTTGGTGCTCCGGCTCATCCAGGATCAGACTGATATGCACAAGTTATCCCCACCTTGGGAAGGACCCTTTATGGTCAGCAAAAATCTGCACAATGGGTCTTACTACCTCATTGATGTTCGATAGCATGAAGACTCACGTCAATCGGAGGAGGAGACAAAGCGGCCATGGAACATAGCTCTCCTTCGGCCTTACTATACTTGAAGCCATAGGCTCTTCATCTGTACATATTTATGACAGTGTATATATCATATAATAAACCGGACCTCCGTTATTAAGCGGGGTATCTGTTCTTTTTACATCATGTGTATGTTATACGAGTTTACTGGCGAATTTTTTAATCCGGTTTTAGCAGTTGCACGGGTATAAAGAAAATCACTAGGGGGCTTGGTCATATTTGAACTACAGCTACACCTCTTGATAGTTTTAAAAACCACGAAGGGATATCACTCGGGGGCTTGGTTGTTATCACACCATAGCTACACCTCTTGATAGGCATTTAAGCCATAAAAGAAAATTATGTGGAGCCAAAGAGAGTGTTGCACAAAGCACAGACTCAAACATGGGCACACACTGAGCACAGATCACAAAGTTACTTGGGGGCTCTTTTTGCAAAGCAACAAAGAGTTTGAAAGGACCCTTGTAATTGGATATCAAGCCATGGCTTGGAAGCCTGGTGTATTCACCTAAAACCCCGGGTTAACCTGCCTTCATCAAGTAAGCCACTCCTATCCAGGTAATCCTGGTATGACCCATCGAACGTTTGACATGTCAATCTTTTATAGACCCTGAACTTGTCAAAGTTAAAACGATGATTGGTTAATTGGAGGCCCATCTTAAAAGGCTTTGTTAAATGGTTTTACTCAGAGGCCTGGCAGCCCATGAAAAGCCTCGATTTGGAGCCTGGCAGCTCGTAAAAAGCCTTGCATATTTTCCTTTTTGAGTTTTATTTGTTGAAGTTCATAAATATTTTTTTGATAAACCGGCGTCCTTGACTCGGTTTTCTTTTCAACTATAAAGTTGTTGGCACATGATCAGTTGTAAATCGGTGTTTATTGACCCGGTCTGATTTGACTAAATCACCAGTGTTATACAGAAAACCCGGTAGTTATCCCAGTCCGGTTTAATATATAGACCGGCATTACAAAAATGGGGTTATCAACATCCGGATTGGCATTAACGCCTTTGTCGTATACACTGTTGGTCAGCCAATGAGGTATGTACATTGCTTTTTGTACAAACACTTGATTATTCATCTAAGTATTATATACTTCTTGGACATCATGACCCGTCTAGCGGTAAGCCGCTAGATACTTTTAAGTTGTTGTACCCAGGGACACAATTCATCACGGGTTATGCATAAATATATCCCAAAAAGTGGCACAAGATTGTCACGAAGTATTACGAAGCATGCTCGATGGCATGGTAGATAACGGAGTTTTTGGCTATCCTATTACAAGAAGCTTTCAAAGCGGTTCCAATGGTATCATTGTTTTTCACAGTAGCCATGTAAACCGGCGATCGGATCAGTATTCTTCATCTGGACGGTTTGATGGTTGAGGGTCAGTTGGTGTGGGCACTTCTTCATCCCTCCCCAGACGCTGGAAATCCACCGTTAACCAATCGATTCCAGTTAAAGCTTGAAACACTGCTTCTTCATGAATAAGATTGGAGGGGTTAATATCAGGAGCATAAGTGTACTTACGAATCGGAGGCACAAGTTCTTCAACTTCATGGATGTCGGCCGGCTGTCTTTTCCCCTCCGCATCATAAAACGGTTGAAAATGGGACAAATCGGTATCATCGGCCAACTTGCTGGCTGCTGGCCGCATCTGTTTGGTCAGCTGCCGAAGGTCATCATTATCGAAGTTTGAACCATCTTCCTTTACACCTGGGTATCCTTTAATAATATCCTCCGCTTCAAGGTCTGGAATCCAGGCTTTGGCTCGAATAAGTGCAGTTAAAGCTCCGGCTCTAGCAGCTGCTTTCTTCAACTCGACGATGCGGGCTGGTAACATGGCCAACTTCTCAAGAGTTTCTTTAATCAAAGTTGGGGCCGGTTTGTTATAAGCTGCCGTGCAAATAGCCCGCTGAGACCCAGAGTATAGCTGTTCAACCAATGTGTATGCCGCCTTGAGCTTCATCCGCATATCTGTACAGATGAGCGAGTTCCCAAGTGGCTGCCAAGATATTTATCTCGCCACCACCAACAACGTCCGCCAATCACTGAGGGGGAGGAATGATGGAATAGAGAGAGTTAATGAAAATGCTTGGCAGGCGACGACGCGACAACGCTCATTTGGCGTTCAGAGTACACACCTAATATGCAGATTATTTTTAATGTTTTATTGTTTGGATAGCGCAAGGCGGCATACACATTGGTTGAACAGCTGTACTCTGGGTCTCAGCGGGCTATTTGCACGGCAGCTTACAACAAACCGGCCCCAACTTTGATTAAAGAAACACTTGAGAAGTTGGCCATGTTACCAGCCCGTATTGCCGAGTTGAAGAAAGCAGCTGCCAGAGCCGGAGCTTTAACGCGCACTTATTCGAGCCAAAGCCTGGATTCCAGACCTTGAAGCGGAGGATATCATTAAAGGATACCCAGGTGTAAAGAAGACGGTTCAAACTTCTGACAATGATGATCTCCGGCGGCTGACCAAACAGATGCGGCCAGCAGCCAGCAAGTTGGCCGATGATACAGATTTGTCCCATTTTCAACCGTTTTATGCGGAGGGGAAAAGACAGCCGGCCGACATCCATGAAGTTGAAGAACTTGTGCCTCCGATTCGTAAGCACACTTATGCTCCTGATATTAACCCCTCCAATCTTATCCATGAGAAGCAGTGTTTCAAGCTTTAACTGAATCGATTGGTTCAACGATTGATTTCCAGCGTCTGGGGAGGGATGAAGAAGTGCCCACACCAACTGACCCTCAACCATCAAACCGTCCAGATGAAGATTCCTGATCCGGATCGCCGGTTTACCAGCTACTGTGAAAAACATGTAACCATTGTGAGATCTCTTTCGGAGTTTGGGAAACAGCGCTTCTACTTGTAAATCCAGGATAGCCAAGAGAACTCGGGATAGTTCGTCTATGCCCTTTTAATGTCTGAGCATGGCTTGTAATACTCGTGAAATCTGTGCTCTCAGTGTTTGAGGAGTAGGTATTATGATAACCACGAGTGTATTGAGAGGGTTCTCTCATATTGGGTGACAATTACACATATGCGATAATAAAGTATTAGCATGGTGTCTTGTATTCTCTCTTGCCTACGAATGAGTCGGGTTCATGATGTCCACAGAGTATTATATACATACTCAATAGATGATATATTCTCAGAGGTGTAATTGTCATCAAAAAGTCAATGTTGCAATACACTTCATTGGCTGACCAACAGTGTATATCGAAAAATAGCCGGCGTTAATCGTTGTTGATTTTCTGGCCATCGCGCGAATGTCTGGCAATTAGACCTCGCCTCACGTCTGATAATGCCCTGCGGCTCACATTTAGGAGAGTTTGGTCTACCTCTTATGTCTTAACAACGGAAACAATGGCGATATTAACATCGAGCGTTGTATACCCTAGGGTTTTCAGTATAACACTGTGATTTAGTCAAACCAGACCGGGTCAATAAACACCGGTTTATAACTGATTCATGTGCCAACAACTTGTAGTTGAAAAAAACGGGTCAAGGACGCCGGTTTATCAAAAACTTATGAACTTTCAACAAATAAAACTTTAAAAGAATATGCAAGGCTTTTTACGAGCTGCCAGGCTCCAAATCGAGGCTTTTCATGGGCTGCCAGGCCTCTGAGTTAAACCATTTAACAAAGCCTTTTAAGATGGGCCTCCAATTAACCAATCATCGTTTTAACTTTGACAAGTTCAGGGTCTATAAAAGATTGACATGTCAAACGTTCGATGGGTCATACCAGGATTACCTGGGAGTGGCTTACTTGATGAAGGCAGGTTAACCCGGGTTTTTAGGTGAATACACCAGGCTTCCAAGCCGTGGCTTGATAGCCAATTACAAGGGTCCTTTCAAACTCTTTGTTGCTTTGCAAAAAGAGCCCCCAAGTAACTTTGTGAGCTGTGCCGTAGTGGGTGCCCATGTTTGAGTTTGTGCTTTGTGCAACACTCTCTTTGGCCCCACATATATTTCCTTTGTGGCTAAACGCCTATCAAGAGGTGTAGCTATGGTGTGACAACAACCAAGCCCCCTAGTGATAGGCTCTCCTCGGGTTTTAAAACTATCAAGAGGTGTAGCTGTAGTTCCAAAATATTGGACCAGCCCTAAGTGATTTTTCTTTCTATGAGGCACGGCACTGCAAACATCCTTGATTTTAAAATTATTCTTTCGCCGAGTATAACCTGTGAGAAACAAGCTACCATGCTAGTGTTTAAAAGCAGAAACAGATATCCCATTTGACGTTTGCTACTTATTAATTCTAACCTTACCCTGACTGTGGGTGATCGGAGAATCTATGGATTGCCGTATCATTTGCAAGGTCAGCTTAATTTGGAGATCTCGGTTTACTCACTGAGATAATAAATATAACACTATCAAAGTACAATATGCTCAACTGGATGAAGACCTATAACATTTCAAGTTATTAGTAAAGCGCCCCGACGGAGAGATATGTTCCATGGCCAGCGTTGGTCCCCATTCTCCTTACCGAATGGCACTGTGGAGTCTGATGCTCTCAAACATCAAATGAGGTTGAAGATGGGGCGTTGATGCGATACTTTGCTTGACACAAAAGGGTCTTACCCCAATGGTGCGGATACACGTTTGTGCATGATCAGTCTGATCTAGGAATGTACAGGCAAGGAGCATCGAAATGTGCGCAGCTGTCGTAATGAAAGGTACCTGGGTTTAACCCCAGGCCTGCTTGATATACGTCAGGAGGATCTGTTGATTAAATCGGGCCCCGATAAACGTCTGGCTGTCGCCTAACCGCAGATCATGCTCTTCATCAACAGGTCCAAAGAATCTTGGACGTGCCTTCTCCATTACAGCTCAACAAAAGCTGTCACACAGGCGCCGTCACGTGACGTTAGTGGATTCACTAGAGAATACTGGCCATTCCAAATCACCCTAGATATGACGCATGAAGAAAGGTTGTGTAACCCAGTATAATACCTATGGGGTGTGGTGTTGATCACTCCATACACACATAACGGTGAGTCCTGAAGAGCCAGACAACGCCAGGAGGGTCCCGATCGCTCTTCCGCTTTAAGGCGAAACCAATATACAGGCCTGGTGTCTTGCTAACCCACACTTAACCCGCGGTACGAATTTATCCAGTAATTTGGCGCACCTCACTTCTACTCGGCTGAACGTCATTTTTAATTGCGGTGTATGCTAACCCTGATGCTAATACAATTAGCCCGGATGTGCCCACGTGACAAAATTACCTTATCCATCTCCCTTTTGACACCGGTCAATTAGTACGCATTATCAGTTTATATAATCTGTTGGACAAACCGACGATAACCGAACATATCACCTTTTGATGTAATTGAACCGCCGTGGCTGACATCAACTTTGCTGAAACCCCGCAATGGGAACTTCTGCCTCCAGCCTTTGTGAATTTTAACCTTCACTGGCCGACAACAATGGTAAGCTGGGAACAGGCCATAGTCGTTTAATGTCCTTAGGCCATCGTTTGGAAGGGGCGAGAGCGATCATCAAGACCCCTAACAGTCGCAAACGCGCCCACATAATTAAGGAATCATCTTGCATACGTCGCTCGAGGTTCTCCAGGATATGTGCGACCATTGGCGGGCAATTTTTGACCCTGTCGTCGACATCTCTGGATAATCTTTTCCGCATCAGCAATGGTGTCCCTTGCCATCCAAACTCAGTAACCACCAGTGGCGAAAGAGCTTTAGCAACTCCAAAGACTTTCCCTGAGCGGAGTGGTGAGCCGCAAACTTGCTGGATTGATTCCTGCTCATCGCAGTCCCCTTCAGGATGCTTCTCCGTCAAAATCTCACAACCTTCTTGAGGAGAAACACAACGCTGAATTGCTCCTGAAACACTGTAGCGATGTAACTCCCCGTTGAGTATGGTCATGGACTTGGAACACCGGATTATCTGTCGGAGCCAACGTTTCATCGTCTGGTAACTCGCCCCGGTTCATGTAAGCCAGATATGGGATTGTCCAATCCGGTATGGCATGCAGAGCTGCCACCAACTGAGCCTCCGGATCAGGAATAGCCAAATCTTCTTCGGTTGGCACCTTGACTGACGGATTATGCAATACATCAAGAAAGACATTGGGTGGGACCCGGTTTACGCTGGGAACCAAGACGACTTAAAGCGTCCGCCGCTTCATTCTTCCGCCGGTCTATTGGTCACCTGATAACCCTTAAAGTGACCAGCCACTGTGTCCACCTCTCGCCGATATGCAGCCATGAGTGGGTCCTTAGAATCCCAAGTGCCAGACACCTGCTGAGCCACTAGATCTGAATCGCCGAAGCACTTAACCCGGCTTAAATTCATCTCCTTAGCCATCCGAAGACCGTGGAGCAAAGCCTCATATTCAGCTGCATTGTTAGTACAAGGGAACATTAAACGGAGGACATAACAAAACTTGTCACCTCATGGGGAAGTTAGTATGACTCCAGCCCCCGAGCCCTCCAACTGTCTGGACCCATCAAAATGAATAGTCCAATATGTATTATCTGGTTTCTCTTCAGGTGCCTGTAACTCCGTCCAATCATTGATGAAGTCCACGAGTGCCTGGGATTTGATCGATGTGCGGGGTATATATTTGAGCCCATGAGGTCCAAGCTCAATAGCCCACTTGGCAATCCGGCCAGTTGCTTCTCTGTTTTGAATGATATCGCCCAGAGGAGCCTGAACTGACCACTGTGATGGGATGGCCCTGAAAATAATGTTTAAGCTTCCGGCTTGCCATAAACACTCCATACACCAGCTTCTGCCAATGCGATACCTCTGCTTTGACTCAATGAGCACCTCGCTGATATAATAAACCGGCCGTTGAACCGGATATTCCTTGCCAAGCTCCTTGCGCTCTACCACAATGGCTACGCTAACAGCCCGGGCATTAGCAGCCACATATAGTAATAGCGTTTGTATCGATTGCTTCGGTTCGCATAAGATCTTTATTAGCATGCTGATAAGGTGGAGCATCGCGGTTGGCTGCTTTCAGGCTAGCTGCTCTTCAGATCCTCGATACGTTATCGAGAACTAGCTCGCCCAGACAATGTTATCATGTTTTATAATGAGCATCTGATATATAGGGGATGACCTTCTCTCCAAGGCGTATAATAAACCTGGCTCAATGCGTAATCAGCGTCAAGGGTGTAGATCGGTCCGAAGTCTAGCATTCAATCTAATGTTCTTTTTTGTGTAGCTAATTTCTTTTTGCGCCGTTGTCTAAGCTATAGCAATAATAGATCTTTAATTTCTTTATACAACTGATAAACCGGCTAAGGCTGTAATCCGCCGGCCAGACGTTGAACATCGTTGATACACGCCGGTTTAGCCAAGGATGTAATTGCTGCAATTTTTCCGGATTAGCCTCAATGCCTCTGTTTGACACCAGAAAACCCAAGAGCTTGCCTCCGGGACACCAAAGACACACTTCTCCGGATTGAGCATCATCTTGTAAACCCGGAGATTGTCAAAGGTTTCTCTCAAATCATCTATCAATGTCTCCTCCTTTCTGGACTTTACCACAATATCATCCACATATGCATGAACATTGCGCCCAATTTGCTTATGAAGGCAATTCTGAACACATCGCTGGTAAGTTGCCTGGGCACTCTTGAGTCCAAAAGGCATGGAAACATAGCAGAAGGCTCCAAAGGGAGTTATGAAAGCTGTCTTCTCCTGGTCCTTAACTGCCATCTTGATCTGATGATAACCAGAATACGCATCCAGAAAACACAAACGGTCACAACCTGCCGTTGCATCAATTATCTGATCAATGCGAGGGAGAGCAAAGGGGTCTGCAGGGCAAGCTTGTTTAAATCTGTGTATCCACACACATACGCCAAGTGCCGTTTTTCTTAAGAACCAGCACCGGATTAGCCAACCACTCTGGATGAAAGACCTCTACAATAAACCCTGCGGCCAACAGAACGGGCTACCTCTTCACCAATAGCCTTACGCCTTTCTTCATTGAAGCGGCGGAGAAACTGCCGGACCGGTTTAAACTTAGGATCAATGTTAAGTGTGTGCTCAGCGAGTTCCCTCGGTACACCTGGCATGTCAGAAGGTTTCCATGCAAAGATGTCCCGATTCTCACGGATGAACTCGATGAGCGCGCTTTCCTATTTGGGATCCAGGTTAGCGCTGATGCTGAACTGTTTGGATGAATCGTCAGGAACAAAGTCAACCATCTTAGTATCTGTGGCCGATTTAAACTTCAATGCCGGATCGTGTTCCGTAGTTGGCTTTTTCAAAGAAGTCATAGTCTGCCGATCAACTTGCTCCTTATAATTTCAGCTCCTCCGTGGCACAAACCGACTCAGCATAAGCCGCATCACCTTCCTCACATTCCAAAGCGATCTTTCTGCTTCCATGTACTGTGATAGTCCCCTTATGACCTGGCATTTTAAGCTGTAAGATAAACATAACACGGCCTTGCCATGAACTTAGCATAAGCCGGCCGCCCACAACAGGCGTGGATACGGTTTTGATTTTTACCACCTCAAAACATCAATGTTTCTGACCTTGAATCATAATCATCTCCAAAAGCCACCTCTAAGGCTATCTTGCCACAGGATATGCAGACTTACCAGGCACCACGCCATGAAAAACGGTATTTGACGGTTTAAGATTCTTATCTGTCAACCCCATACGACGGAATGTGTCATAATACAGAATGTTGATACTGCTTCCGCCATCCATGAGCACTTTAGTAGAACTTGTATCCCCCGACTTGCGGGGCTACCACCAGGGCCAAGTGACCCGGATTATCAACCCGAGGTGGGTGATCCTCCCTACTCCACAAAATGGGTTGCTCAGACCAGCGTAATACTGAGGCACTGCCGGTTCAACAGAGTTTACTGCCCTTTTGTGAAGTTTCTGATCACGCTTACACAAACTAGTGGTGAAAACATGATATTGCCCGCTATTTAGCTGCTTGGGATTGCTCTGGTAACCCGACTGCTGCTGTTGCTGCTGATTCCCCTGATGGTTGTAGCCGGTGCCCTTGATTGACTGTTCGTCCATGAAAACCTCACAAATCTTTTCACAAAAGTCAGAGAATATAGCCATCATGCATCTTTGAAAGGTAGCAGGTGCATTACATAAACCAAAAGGCATACGTCTATAAGCAAAAGTACCAAAAGGGCATGTAAAAGTAGTCTTTGATTGATCTTTAGCCGACACAGGTATTTGAGAGAAACCAGAATAACCATCTAGAAAGCAGTAATGTGTATGTTTGCATAATCTTTCTAGCATTTGATCGATAAAAGGTAAGGGGTAATGATCTTTCTTAGTAGCCTTATTTAATTTGCGGAACAATTACCTCTTGTTAATTCTTTGTGGAACAAGTGCCGTGGAACAACATCTGTAATCCTGCCGGAATGTTAGCGGAGAACCATTAAGACAAATCAAATCACCCGGAAATACCATCCACTTAGGAATTCTTGAAAAATCTGCCGATATATTAATCGCTCCAAAGAGCGATGTTGGCTTCTCCTTTGATCCATGCTTTGGACAGGGCTGATTTAACAGGCGCTCCAAATTGGGGCCTGAACCTCCTCCCCTCTGGGGCTGCTTGCCCTTACGGTGCTGGCCATTCTCCTGAGCATTGGTGTTAGCAACAAAGTCCAAGCTGTTGTCGGCCTTGCGCTTACCGCTGTTCCCATGGCCTGCCGGATTAGGCTGCTGACCCTTGGCGTTGCCATTCTTTTTCCCTTTCTCCGGTTTGTCCTCCTCTGAATCCGGGTCCTTGGTGTTATTATCGGTCACGTATTTAACCAAAGCGGCCATGAGCATTGACATATCGTTGCAGATGGACATTGACTTCCTAATTTCTGTTCTGTATGCGCGAATTTTCTGAAAACGGCCAGTTGCCTCGTACTAGGCGTGTGTTGAGGATCTACTGGTTTGCATAATGTCTTATCACCACTATGCTTGGTGTTCTATGTGCATTGGAATACGATTATAGGATGAGTGCGAGAAAGGTCGGGGCTGAGACTCGCGTTTAACTAATCCCAAGGGTGCTACGTGACTCCCTTTTGGCACTTGGACATCAGCAAGACGATCGCACTAGATCAGTCCCACAAGCATATCGGAGTCATTGCCTGCTTCACAAGTACTTTGAATATTCTGGACTAATGGTCGCCTTTTACAGAGTTTTCAGTTCCCATCGATTATATCCCGTTCCTCGATCGTTTCAAATGTTGGCAAGCTCTCACCAGTAAACGTTAGTTTGTTGCCCTCTGTACCCGAAGCATCAATGGTGAACTATTAGGAACAATCGCCTGTAATTGCAACCAAGCTCAACATCTCTCATTGCCATCCTATAGCTCTCACGACGCATAATATCCATCGCCCTTGGTTGCAAATCAGTATGGTGGTAATTTGGTACCCTTTTCATCGATAACATATTTAAGATTATCAGTGCATTACGCGGTTTAGCTCCAAGGAATCCCGTGAATCCCCTTGGGGCAAGTCCCACATTACGCAAAGCGGGGGTGAGACACGGCACCCCTGAGGAACTGAACACCACAGCTGGCTCTACTGAAGCCGTAGGGTGAACCGGAGTATGTTGTCATGCTCCGTGTCGAGCTGCCAACTCGGCCTCTCGGCATGCGCGGCCGTGGTCCACAACATCCTGCGCATTAGCGCCTCCCCCTGCCGGGTTGTTTCCTCGCGGTGAATTTCGGCGACGTGCACTGCTGGACATAGCCGGTTCGTCCTCCACGTGTCTGCTATAGCTCCGGCTTAGATGGGGAGTGGAATGAATCCTCTCACGACTGTGCAAATATGCCTGCTGTTGATTTAGCGCTGTTTGAAGGAGATCCCTGGCCCGACGTGCTTCCACCGCAACTAGTGACTCGCCGTTGGTTGGGAGGGCTGCCAGGCGTGAAGCGGCGGCCACAATATTGTCCAACGGGTTGGAATAATGCCTGGGAGGTGTTGGTACATACTGTGGCACAATGTTGTTCTGGCGAGGCGGGTCCATCCTGCGCGGTTGAACCGGCGGTCCTGTTCCCGGTGCCTCCGCCCGGTTTAGTATGGGTTGGTTACCAGCTCCTGCTCCTGGTGTGTTGAAGAGATTCTGTGGCTCATAAACCGATGGGAGACGCGATCGGTACCTTCTTCTCATGACTTCCTCTGAAGCATTCTGATCCAGCCTAATCTGGTAGCCCTGTGCTTCCAATTCAGCCCGCTCTGTAGCCATCCTAGCGTTTTCTGTCGCCAGGTCCGCTTTAGCCTGAGCTATCTGATCTTTCACTTTTTCCATCTCCGCATTGTGCTGATCCCTGGCTGCTGCATCCACCTCTGCGGCCATCAACGTTGCCAAAGCGCCAAACAAATCAGACATGACTTGGGATGGAGGCGGCGCGGAGCTTCCTGCCCCTGCAGGTGTAGCCGTTGTTGAACCAGAGAGCATTGCTGCGGCGGTTGATGAATGAGGCGCTAATTGTGTGCCGGCCATGAAGATGGTGGCCCGGTTTTGCAGATCAGGGGAATCCGGAATACTGTTGCCCTCGGATCCTCCATCAATCCGGCCGTCCTGCAACTGATAAAGCGATTCAGTCTCTCCAGAAGACTCGTCATCAGAATAGACCACGGTCTCTCCATCGGACACCGACCCGTCCTCGTATCTCGATCCATGGATGACACCTACGAAAACATGCCTTGCCTCGGGCTAAACTGGCAAAGAACTTGCACGCCGAGCCATTTCGATGATGTCGGTGCAGATGTCCAGCTCAGGGCTGGTTCACCGATCTTGCCGATGAAGACATGAATCCCACCGAAGGGGACCCGATACCCGTACTCGATTGAATCGGCCTCGGGACCCCATCCTGCATTGTCGATGTAGAGCTTGCCGCGACAACTCTTCGTCATCCGGCCCACAGCGTATCCCTTAAGTCCATCGAAGCTACCCTTCAAGAACTCGAAACCATCGTGCGATAGCCCCACAGTGGGCACCAACTGTCGTGGGTTTGTCACGGCAAATGTCCTTGTGAAAGGACTTAGTCGTGGAGCTATCGCTATGGGTTAGCTCAAAGGGGTTAAACCGGACAAGGGGACACGGGGATTTTATACTAGTTCGGCCCCTTCAAGGAAGGTAAAAGCCTACGTCTAGTTGTGATTGGTATTGCTAGGGTTTCAAAGGCCAGGGAGCGAATCCGCTTTGTCTGGCTCTCAAGTTGTTGTCTGTCCCTAAACCGCAGCCGGGTCGTCCCTTTATATACATAGGCTGGCGCCCGCCGGGCTACAGAGTCCCGAAGCCGGATCATAAACATATCCGGTTCGTTCTCTATCCTTCCTATCTTATAATACAAGTTACATGACTAGGTCGGTTTACATTTACAGGCTTTACCCCGCCTTTGGGCCTTGGGCCTTCGTGAAGCGCCATCATCCTTGCATCTTCATGGGCTTCTAAGCTTCAAGGAGTTAACCCGGCTACACAAGGCCGGTTTCCATCCAGTAGTAATATCCCCAACACTAATGATATGCCTTTGTCCACTTTGATTGAGAATAATAATGAATCTATGGATGTGAATTTTGTTGGTAGGAACAATTTTGGTAACAATGCGTATGGAGGAAATTTATCTAGACCGTTTCCTAATAATTCCTCTAATAATTATGGTAATTCCTACAACAACTCTTATGGAAATTTTAATAAGTTGCCCCTGATTTTGATGCTAGTGTTAAAGAATTTATGAATTCGCAAAAATTTCAATGCTTTGATTGAAGAAAAATTGCTTAAGATTGATGAGTTGGCTAGGAACGTGGATAGAATTTCTCTTGATGTTGAACTCTTTGAAACTTAGATCTATTCCACCAAAGCATGATATCAACGAGTCTCTCAAAGCCATGAGAATTTCCATTGATGAATGCAAATAAAGAACCGCTAGGATGCGTGCTAAAAAACATTGCTTTGTAAAGCACGTTCTTCTAGTTTTCATGATAATAATGATGAAGATATGAAAGTGATTTATGTGTCCTATTAAATCTTTGTTTTCCAATACGAATTTGATAAATATGGGACTAGAGATGAGTCAACTTCAGTTAAAAGGCGTCCCAATGATTCAGAGTTTTTAGATCTTGATGCTAAAATTAATAAAAGTGGGATTGAAGAGGTCAAAACTTTACATAGCAATGAACCCATATTTTGGATTTCAGGCAATTTAATTATGATAATTGTTCTTTGATAGATTGTATTTCCTTGTTGCAATCCGTGTTAAATTCTCCTCATGCTTATGATCAAAATAAGGCTTTTACTAAACATACTGTTGATGCTTTAATGCAATCTTATGAAGAAAAGCTTGAACTAGAAGTTTCTATTCCTAGAAAACTTTATGATGAGTGGGAACCTTGTATTAAAAGTAAGATTGAA
>NC_053026.1:489516619-489547795 GCF_003073215.2 Triticum urartu
GATGGTCACAAAAGAAAGGAGCTTTGCGATGAAATAACCGAGGAAATCTTGGAACTCCGGAAAAGAAAAGATGAATCACTTAGAGCCAAGGAATTGATATCATGAACAAACTCCGGAAGAAGAAATTAATCACTTGGATGGAACAAGAATAAGAATTATATCAAGCTTACCCTTCATCAACTTGAATTGATGAGAAGCAACAGATTTGGCATGGCACTTATTCTTCTTGCAAGGATTAAGGAGAGATATAGCGCAAACTCAATGGACCACCGGTACGATTTTGGAAAGAAATGAATGAATTAATATGATAACAAGGAAAAGGAATGTTGAACGAACCATCATAAGAATTGAAAACGATTGAAGAAAAGTGAACGAATCACCGGGAAGAATTTAGAAAATGAACGAAGATACTTGAGGGAGTTCAGATGCAAAAGAACAAAGAGATCATGAACTGATTACAGGATATTTGAACGATGCACCAGCCAGTAGAATTGGGGAAAGAGAGCTGAATGTTGAGCAAGTCTTTTGAAATGATGGTGGGTGGAACTTACTGCCGCAGCCATTGAAAACAACTCATGAAATGATCCGGATGGGTATGAAAAGAATTTCTCATGATCAGAACAATTATGAGGATGGCATGAAGCTAGAACCATGAATCTTCAAGATAATGGACAAGATTTAAGAGAAACTCTTCTTCAGTTTTCAAATCCGAGAATGACGACAAGAGACACCACCATGAATTGTTGAGATACTCCGGGAGAATGAAAACAAAGAGGTTGAGCGAACAATGAAAAATAATCTATCTTGGAAAACGTCTAACTGATGAAATTCATTCTTACGTCAAACTTCGAAAAGAATTTGGGAATAGCTCCGGGAAAATTAGAAGAGTCAGGTAAGATCCTGGGAAAAGACATGTGGGTTAGGGCCCACTCAAAAGATACATTGTTGAACGATTTAAAAGAGAGATTGCGCCGGTTGAATTAAATGGCTTGAAAGAGATAACAACCTCGAGATAGCTTGAACGGATTAGGAATGGAAACGCGAATCTTCCTAGATATCTTCAACACTCCAGATATGAACTGGGAGAGGTGAATAAATAAGAGAGGCTTGGATAAGAAATTCACATGGGAAAATATGTGAAACAAAAAGAAGAGATATGATCAACACCAAATCTTGAAATTAATCCACTGGAGAAGAAAACGAGTGAAGAATGACTAACTTGAAGCTCCCTTAGCATCTTCATAAGAAACACCGGGTAAAACATTAAGGGAAAAGAATGAAGAGACTTCACTCAATAAAATGGATACTTGATTAAGAAATCTGAGTCGTTGAAGAAACAAGGGGTGGGAGGGCGGGAAAAACAAAGACAACTTGGGACGGGTGAAACAAACACCATTGAGAAAACTTAGAATTGATCATGCGAATGTTGAAATGATTTAATTCATAACTAATTAACCGTAGCTCGGATTTAAATAAACTTTATATGCAGATGGGGTAGAAAAATGCCTAGTTTAACATGGTGCACTCATCTTGCATGTTTAACAACTCTAAAATATGGTTTAGGGCAGAACAGTGCCAAATTCATAATATGCATATGGGGATTTTTCGGAATTGTTGTTTGTTATTTCTGGCCTCATTTAAACTTGCCTAAATAGTTAGTTTACTTATGCCTCACCTCTTGCCATGTTAACCTACATTTAATATTGTTGAGTACCTAACTGGGACTGAACTAAATAATCGAATGTGGTGTTTTGTCAACATGCATCTTGTTACATGTTGAGCTCCACTTAACTTGCAGTTTTGTTTGTGCACTTTGCCATGCCATGCATATTTAAACCGGACATGCATCATCATTGGTTGTGCATCATGCCATGTTTATGCTTCTGTGTTTACCATGTTGCTTGCTTCTTTCCGGTTTGCTTCTCTCGTTAGCTTCAGTTTCGTTCCAGAGTTGTGAGGTTTCGTTCAACTACGTCCGTTTGTCTTCTTCATGGACTCGTTCTTCTTCCTTGCGGGATCTCATGCAAGATGATCATTACCCTCGATATTACTTCTATATTTTCTTGCTAGTTGTTCATTCTACCGCTATGTCATGTTACCTACCATTTGTTTATCATGCCTCCCATATTTGCCATGTCAAGCCTCTAACCCACCTTCCTAGCAAACCGTTGTTTGGCTATAAGTTACCGCTTTTGCTCAACCCCTCTTATAGTGATGCTAGTTGCAGGTGCCTTGCAGGTTGTTCCATGTTAGAACATGGATATGTTGGGATATCCCATTATCTCTTATTTAATTAATGCATCTATATACTTGGCAAAGGGTGGAAGGCTTGGCCTTTTGTGAAGGAAATATGCCCTAGAGGCAATAATAAAGTTATTATTTATTTCCTTATATCATGATAAATGTTTATTATTCATGCTAGAATTGTATTAACCGGAAACATAATACTTGTGTGAATACATAAACAAACTAAACGTCACTAGTATGCCTCTACTTGACTAGCTCGTTAATCGAAGATGGTTATGTTTCCTAACCATAGACATGAGTTGTCATTTGATTAACGGGATCACATCATTAGGAGAATGATGTGATTGACATGACCCATTCCATTAGCTTAGCACCTGATCGTTTACTATGTTGCTATTGCTTTCTTCATAACTTATACATGCTCCTGTGACTATGAGATTATGCAACTCCCGTTTACCGGAGGAACACTTTGTGTGCTACCAAACGTCACAACGTAACTGGGTGATTATAAAGGTACTCTACAGGTGTCTCCAAAGGTACATGTTGGGTTGGCGTATTTCGAGATTAGCATTTGTCACTCCGATTGTCGGAGAGGTATCTCTGGGCCCTCTCGGTAATGCACATCACTTAAGCCTTGCAAGCAATGCAACTAATGAGTTAGCTGCGAGATGATGTATTATGGAACGAGTAAAGAGACTTGCCGGTAATGAGATTGAACTAGGTATTGAGATACCGACGATCGAATCTCGGGCAAGTAACATACCAATGACAAAGGGAACAACGTATGTTGTTATGCGGTCTGACCGATAAAGATCATCGTAGAATATGTAGGATCCAATATGAGAATTCAGGTTCCGCTATTGGTTATTGACCGGAGACGTGTCTCGGTCATGTCTACATTGTTCTCGAACCCGTAGGGTCCGCACGCTTAACGTTGCGATGATAGTTTCATTATGAGTTTATATATTTTGATGTACCGAAGGTTGTTCGGAGTCCCGGATGTGATCACGGACATGACGAGGAGTCTCGAAATGGTCGAGACATAAAGATCGATATATTGGACGGCTATATTCGGACACTCGGAAGTGTTTCGGAGTGATTTCGAGAAAACCGGAGAGTTGCCGGAAGGGTTACCAGGACCCCCGGGGAAGTATTGGGCCTTAGTGGGCCTGAGGGGAGAGAGAGGGCAGCAGCCCTAGGAGGTGGCGCGCCCCCTCCCATGAGGGAGTCCGAATTGGACTAGGGGAGGGGGGCGCGGCCCCTCTTTCCCTCTCCCTCTCCCTCTCTTTCCTTCCCTCTTCCTAGTTGGACTAGGAAAGGGGAGTCCTACTCCTACTAGGAGGAGGCCTCCCCCCTCCTTGGCGCGCCTCAAGGGCCGGCCCGCCTCCCCCCTTGCTCCTTTATATACAGGGGCAGGGGGCACCTCTAGACACACAAGTTGATCTTGGTGATCGTTCTCTTAGCCGTGTGCGGTGCCCCCCTCCACCATAATCCTCGATAATATTGTAGCGGTGCTTAGGCGAAGCCCTGCGACGGTAGAACATCAAGATCGTCACCACGCCGTCGTGCTGACGGAACTCTTCCCCGACACTTTGCTGGATCGGAGTCCGGGGATTGTCATCGAGCTGAACGTGTGCTAGAACTCGGAGGTGCCGTAGTTTCGGTGCTTGATCGGTCGGCGTGAAGACGTACGACTACATCAACCGCGTTGTCATAACGCTTCCGCTTCGGTCTACGAGGGTACGTGGACAACACTCTCCCCTCTCGTTGCTATGCATCACCATGATCTTGCGTGTGCGTAGGATTTTTTTGAAATTACTACGTTCCCCAACAGTGGCATCCGAGCCAGGTTTTATGCGTTGATGTTATATGCACGAGTAGAACACAAGTGAGTTGTGGGCGATAAGTCATACTGCTTACCAGCATGTCATACTTTGGTTCGCGTATTGTTGGATGAAGCGGCCGGACCGACATTACGCGTACGCTTACGCGAGACTGGTTCTACCGACGTGCTTTGCACACAGGTGGCTGGCGGGTGTCAGTTTCTCCAACTTTAGTGAACCGAGTGTGGCTACGCCCGGTCCTTGCGAAGGTTAAAACAGCACCAACTTGACAAACTATCGTTGTGGTTTTGATGCGTAGGTAAGAACGGTTCTTGCTAAGCCCGTAGCAGCCACGTAAAACTTGCAACAACAAAGTAGAGGACGTCTAACTTGTTTTTGCAGGGCATGTTGTGATGTGATATGGTCAAGACGTGATGAGATATAAGTTGTTGTATAAGATGATCATGTTTTGTTGAAGTTATCGGCAACTGGCAGAAGCCTTATGGTTGTCTCTTTATTGCATAAGATGCAAGCGCCAAATAATTGCTTTACTTTATCGCTATGCGATAGCAATAGTTGCAAGCAATAGTTGGCGAGACGACCATGTGACGACACATTGATATAGATCAAGATGATGGAGATCATGGTGTCATGCCGGACATGGATCATGACGATGTTTTGGAGATGGAGATCAAAGGCACAAGATGATGATGGCCATATCATATCACATATTTTGATTGCATGTGATGTTTATCTTTTATGCATCTTATCTTGCTTATTGATGGTAGCATTATAAGATGATCTCTCACTAAATTTCAAGATAAAAGTGTTCTCCCTGAGTATGCACCGTTGCCAAAGTTCATCGTGCCCAGACACCACGTGATGATCGGGTGTGATAAGCTCTACGTACATCTACAACGGGTGCAAGCCAGTTTTGCACACGCAGAATACTCAGGGTTAAACTTGACGAGCCTAGCATATGCAGATATGGCCTCGGAACACTGAGACCGAAAGGTCGAGCGTGAATCATATAGTAGATATGATCAACATAGTGATGTTCACCATTGAAAACTACTCCATCTCACGTGATGATCGGACATGGTTTAGTTGATGTGGATCACGTGATCACTTAGATGATTAGAGGGATGTCTATCTAAGTGGGAGTTCTTAAGTAATATGATTAATTGAACTTTAATTTATCATGAACTTAGTCCTGGTAGTATTACATATCTATGTTGTAGATCAATAGCTCGCTGGTTGCTCCCGTTTATTTTATGTTCCTAGAGAAAACTAAGTTGAAAGATGTTAGTAGCAATGATGCGGATTGGATCGTGATCTGAGGATTATCCTCATTGCTGCACAGAAGAATTATGTCCTTGATGCACCGCTAGGTGACAGACCTATTGCAGGAGCAGATGCAGACGTTATGAACGTTTGGCTAGCTCAATATGATGACTACTTGATAGTTTAGTGCACCATGCTTAACAGCTTAGAATCGGGACTTCAAAGACGTTTTGAACGTCATGGACCATATGAGATGTTCCAGGAGTTGAAAATTAATATTTCAAGCAAATACCCGAGTTGAGAGATATGAAGTCTCCAACAAGTTCTATAGCTAAAAGATGGAGGAGAATAGCTCAAGCAGTGAGCATGTGCTCAGATTGTCTGGGTACTACAATCGCTTGAATCAAGTGGGAGTTAATCTTCCAGATAAAATAGTGATTGACAGAATTCTCTAGTCACCATCACCAAGTTAGTAGAACTTCGTGATGAACTATAATATGCAAGGGATAACGGAAAATTCCCAAGCTCTTCGTGATGCTGAAATCGACGAAGGTAGAAATCAAGAAAAGCATCAAGTGTTGATGGTACAAAACCACTAGTTTCAAGTAAAGGGACAAAGGGAAGAAAGGGGAACTTCAAGAAGAACAGCAAGCAAGTTGCTGCTCAAGTGAAGAAGCCCAAGTCTGGATCTAAGCCTGAGAACTGATGCTTCTACTGCAAAGGGACTGGTCACTGGAAGCGGAACTACCCCAAGTATTGGCGGATAAGAAGGATGGCAAAGTGAACATAAGGTATATTTGATATACATGTTATTGATGTGTACTTTACTAGTGTTTATAGCAACCCCTCAGTATTTGATACTAGTTCAGTTGCTAAGAGTAGTAACTCGAAACGGGAGTTGCAGAATGAACAGAGACTAGTTAAGGGTGAAGTGACGATGTGTGTTGGAAGTGGTTCCAAGATTGATATGATCATCATCGCACACTCCCTATACTTTCGGGATTAGTGTTGAACCTAAATTAAGTGTTATTTGGTGTTTGCGTTTGAGCATGAATATGATTTGATCATGTTTATTGCAATACGGTTATTCATTTAAGAGAATAAATTGTTGTTCTGTTTACATGAATAAAACCTTATATGGTTACACACCAATGAAAATGGTTCGTTGGATCTCGATCGTAGTGATACACATATTCATAATATTGAAACCAAAAGATGCAAAGTTAATAATGATAGTGCAACTTATTTGTGGCACTGCCGTTTAGGTCATATTGGTGTAAAGCGCATGAAGAAACTCCATGCTGATGGGCTTTTGGAATCACTTGATTATGAATCTTGATGCTTGCGAACCATGCCTCATGGGCAAGATGACTAAGACTCCGTTCTCCGGAACAATGGAGCGAGCAACAGATTTGTTGGAAATCATACATACTGATGTATGTGGTCCGATGAATATTGAGGCTCGTGGCAGGTATCATTATTTTCTGATCTTCACAGATGATTTGAGCAGATATGAGTATATCTACTTGATGAAACACAAGTCTGAAATATTTGAAAAGTTCAAAGAATTTCAGAGTGAAGTGGAGAATCATCGTAACAAAAATAAAAGTTTCTACGATATGATCGCAGAAGTAAAATATTTGAGTTACGAGTTTGGCCTTCAGTTAAAACAATGTGAAATAGTTTCACTACTCACGCCACCTGGAACACCACAGTGTAATGGTGTGTCCGAACGTCGTAATCCGTACTTTACTTGATATGGTGCGATCTATATGTCTCTTACTGATTTACCACTATCGTTTTGGGGTTATGCATTAGAGACAGCTACATTCACGTTAAATAGGGCACCATCTAAATCCGTTGAGACGACACTGTATGAACTATGGTTTGGCAAGAAACCTAAGCTGTCGTTTCTTAAAGTTTGAGGTTGCAATGCTTATGTGAAAAAGTTTCAACCTGATAAGCTCAAACCCAAATCGGAGAAGTGCGTCTTCATAGGATACCCAAAAGAAAATGTTGGGTACACCTTCTATCACAGATCCGAAGGCAAGATATTCGTTGCTGAGAATGGATCCTTTCTAGAGAAGGAGTTTCTCTCGAAAGAAGTGAGTGGGAGGAAAGTAGAACTTGATGAGGTAACTGTACCTGCTCCCTTATTGGAAAGTAGTTCATCACAGAAATCTGTTCCTGTGACTACTACACCAATTAGTGAGGAAGCTAATGATGATGATCATGTAACTTCAGATCAAGTTGCTACCGAACCTCGTAGGTAAACCAGAGTGAGATCCGCACAGAGTGGTACGGTAATCCTGTTCTGGAGGTCATGTTACTTGACCATGACGAGCTACGAACTATGAGGAAGCGATGATGAGCCCAGATTCCGCGAAATGGCTTGAGGCCATGAAATCTGAGATGAGATCCATGTATGAGAACAAAGTATGGACTTTGATTGACTTGCCCATGATCGGCGAGCCATTGAGATTAAATGGATCTTCAAGAGGAAGACGGACGCTGATATTAGTGTTACTATCTACAAAGCTAGAATTGTCGCAAAAAGGTTTTCGACAAGTTCAAGGTGTTGACTACGATGAGAGTTTCTCACTCGTATCTATGCTTAAGTCTGTCCGAATCATGTTAGCAATTGCCGCATTTTATGAAATCTGGCAAATGGATAAACAAAACTGCATTCCTTAATGGATTTATTAAAGAAGAGTTGTATATGATGCAACCAGAAGGTTTTGTCAATCCTAAAGGTACTAACAAAATATGCAAGCTCCAGCGATCCATCTATGGACTGGTGCAAGCATCTCGGAGTTGGAATATACGCTTTGATAAGTTGATCAAAGCATATAGTTTTATACAGACTTGCGGTGAAGCCTGTATTTACAAGAAAGTGAGTGGGAGCACTACAACATTTCTGATAAGTATATGTGAATGACATATTGTTGATCGGAGATAATGTAGAATTATTCTGCAAAGCATAAAGGAATGTTTGAAAGGAGTTTTTCAAAGAAAGACCTCGGTGAAGCTGCTTACATATTGAGCATCAAGATCTATAGAGATAGATCAAGACGCTTGATAAGTTTTTCAATGAGTACATACCTTGACAAGATTTTGAAGTAGTTCAAAATGGAACAGTCAAAGAAGGAGTTCTTGCCTGTGTTACAAGGTGTGAAGTTGAGTAAGACTCAAAACCCGACCACGGCAGAAGATAGAGAGAGAATGAAAGTCATTCCCTATGCCTCAGCCATAGGTTCTATAAAGTATGCCATGCTGTGTACCAGACCTATTGTATACCCTGCTGTTTGGCAAGGGAGTACAATAGTGATCTAGGAGTAGATCACTGGAGCGGTCAAAATTATCCTTAGTGGAATAAGGATATGTTTCTCGATTATGGAGGTGACAAAAGGTTCGTCGTAAAGGGTTACGTCGATGCAAATTTTGACACTGATCAGATGACTCTAAATCTCAATCTGGATACATATTGAAAGTGGGAGCAATTAGCTAGAGTAGCTCGTGCAGAGCATTGTTGACATAGAAATTTGCAAAATACTTACGGATCTGAATGTGGCAGACCCGTTGACTAAACTTCTCTCACAAGCAAAACATGATCACACCTTAGTACTCTTTGGGTGTTAATCACATAGCGATGTGAACTAGATTATTGACTCTAGTAAACCCTTTGGGTGTTGGTCACATGTCGATGTGAACTATGGGTGTTAATCACATGGTGATGTGAACTATTGGTATTAAATCACATGGCGATGTGAACTAGATTATTGACTCTAGTGCAAGTGGGAGACTGAAGGAAATATGCCCTAGAGGCAATAATAAAGTTATTATTTATTTCCTTATATCATGATAAATGTTTATTATTCATGCTAGAATTGTATTAACCGGAAACATAATACATGTGTGAATACATAGACAAACAGAGTGTCACTAGTATGCCTCTACTTGACTAGCTCGTTGATCAAAGATGGTTATGTTTCCTAACCATAGACATGAGTTGTCATTTGATTAACGGGATCACATCATTAGGAGAATGATGTGATTGACTTGACCCATTCCGTTAGCATAGCACTTGATCGTTTAGTTTGTTGCTATTGCTTTCTTCATGACTTATACATGTTCCTATGACTATGAGATTATGCAACTCCCGTTTACCGGAGGAACACTTTGTGTGCCACCAAACGTCACAACGTAACTTGGTGATTATAAAGGTGCTCTACAGGTGTCTCCGAAGGTACTTGTTGGGTTGGCGTATTTCGAGATTAGGATTTGTCACTCCGATTGTCGAGGAGGTATCTCTGGGCCCTCTCGGTAATGCACATCACTTAAGGCTTGCAAGCATTGCAACTAATGAGTTGGTTGTAGGATGATGTATTATGGAACAAGTAAAGAGACTTGTCGGTAACGAGATTGAACTAGGTATTGAGATACTGACGATCGAATCTCGGGCAAGTAACATACCAATGACAAAGGGAACAACGTATGTTGTTATGCGGTCTGACCGATAAAGATCTTCGTAGAATATGTGGGAGCCAATATGAGCATCCAGGTTCCACTATTGGTTATTGACCGGAGACGTGTCTCGGTCATGTCATACATTGTTCTTGAACCTGTAGGGTCCGCACGCTTAAGGTTTCGATGACAGTTATATTATGAGTTTATGAGTTTTGATGTATTGAAGGAGTTCGGAGTCCCGGATGAGATCGTGGACATGACGAGGAGTCTCAAAATGGTCGAGACGTAAAGATCGATATATTGGACGACTATATTCGGACATCGGAAAGGTTCCGAGTAATTCGGGTATTTTTCGGAGTACCGGAGAGTTACGGGAATACGTATTGGGCCTTATTGGGCCATACGGGAATAGAGGAGAGAGGAAAAGGAAGGAGGCGCCGCCCCCTCTGGTCCGAATTGGACAAAGGGGGTGCAGCCCACTTTTCTGTTCCTTCCCCTCTTTTCCTTCTCTCCTACTCCAACAAGGGAAGGAGGAGTCCCTAACTCCCGGTGGGAGTAGGACTCCCCCCTTGGCGCGCGCCCTCCTCTAGGCCGCCCCTCCTCCCTTGCCTCCCTTTATATACGGGGGCAGGGGGCACCCCATAGACACAACAGTTGATCATTGATCTCTTAGCCGTGTGCGGTGCCCCCTCCACCATAGTCCTCGATAATATTGTATGGTGCTTAGGCGAAGCCCTGCGACAGTAGAACATCAAGATCGTCACCACGCCATCGTGCTGACGGAACTCTTCCCCGACACTTCTGCTGGATCGGAGTCCGGGGATCGTCATCGAGCTGAACGTGTGCTAGAACTCGGAGGTGCCGTAGTTTCGGTGCTTGATCGGTCGGGCCGTGAAGACGTACGACTACATCAACCGCGTTGTGCTAACGCTTCCGCTTTCGGTCTAAGAGGGTACGTGGAGAACACTCTCCCCTCTCGTTGCTATGCATCACCATGATCTTGCGTGTGCGTAGGAAATTTTTTGAAATTACTACGTTCCCCAACATATGTGAGACAGATGCTATATTTTATTGTATGAGATGTCATGTTTTGTAACCGAGTTATCGGCAACTGGCAGGAGCCATATGGTTGTCGCTTTATTGTATGCAATGCAATCGCCCTGTAATGCTTTACTTTATCACTAAGCGGTAGCGATAGTCGTAGAAGCAAAGTTGGCGAGACGACAACGATGCTACGATGGAGATCAAGGTGTCGCGCCGGTGACGATGGTGATCATGACGGTGCTTCGGAGATGGAGATCACAAGCACAAGATGATGATGGCCATATCATATCACTTATATTGATTGCATGTGATGTTTATCTTTTATGCATCTTATTTTGCTTTGATTGACGGTAGCATTATAAGATGATCTCTCACTAAATTTCAAGATAAAAGTGTTCTCCCTGAGTATGCACCGTTGCCAAAGTTCGTCGTGCCCAGACACCACGTGATGATCGGGTGTGATAAGCTCTACGTCCATCTACAACGGGTGCAAGCCAGTTTTGCACACGCAGAATACTCAGGTTAAACTTGACGAGCCTAGCATATGCAGATATGGCCTCGGAACACTGAGACCGAAAGGTCGAGCGTGAATCATATAGTAGATATGATCAACATAGTGATGTTCACCATTGAAAACTACTCCATTTCACGTGATGATCGGTTATGGTTTAGTTGATTTGGATCACGTGATCACTTAGATGATTAGAGGGATGTCTATCTAAGTGGGAGTTCTTAAGTAATATGATTAATTGAACTTAAATTTATCATGAACTTAGTACCTGATAGTATTTTGCTTGTCTATGTTTGATTGTAGATAGATGGTCGTGCTGTTGTCCCGTTGAATTTTAATGCGTTCCTTGAGAAAGCAAAGTTGAAAGATGATGGTAGCAATTATACGGACTGGGTCCGTAACTTGAGGATTATCCTCATTGCTGCACAGAAGAATTACGTCCTGGAAGCACCGCTGTGCCAGGCCTGCTGCTGGAGCAACACCAGATGTTATGAACGTCTGGCAGAGCAAAGCTGATGACTACTCGATAGTTCAGTGTGCCATGCTTTACGGCTTAGAACCGGGACTTCAACGACGTTTTGAACGTCATGGAGCATATGAGATGTTCCAGGAGTTGAAGTTAATATTTCAAGCAAATGCCCGGATTGAGAGATATGAAGTCTCCAATAAGTTCTACAGCTGCAAGATGGAGGAGAATAGTTCTGTCAGTGAGCATATACTCAGAATGTCTGGGTATAACAATCACTTGATTCAACTGGGAGTTAATCTTCCGGATGATAGCGTCATTGACAGAATTCTTCAATCACTGCCACCAAGCTACAAGAGCTTCGTGATGAACTATAATATGCAAGGGATGGATAAGACAATTCCCGAGCTCTTCGCAATGCTAAAGGCTGCGGAGGTAGAAATCAAGAAGGAGCATCAAGTGTTGATGGTCAATAAGACCACCAGTTTCAAGAAAAAAGGCAAAGGGAAGAAGAAGGGGAACTTCAAGAAGAACAACAAACAAGTTGCTGCTCAAGAAGAAACCCAAGTCTGGACCTAAGCCTGAGACTGAGTGCTTCTACTGCAAGCAGACTGGTCACTGGAAGCGGAACTGCCCCAAGTATTTGGCGGATAAGAAGGATGGCAAGGTGAACAAAGGTATATGTGATATACATGTTATTGATGTGTACCTTACAGAGCTCGTAGTAGCACCTGGGTATTTGATACTGGTTCTAGTTGCTAATATTTGCAACTCAAAACAGGGACTAGGATTAAGCGAACACTGGCTAAGGACGAGGTGACGATGCGCGTGGGAAATGGTTCCAAAGTCGATGTGATCGCGTCGGCACGCTACCTCTACATCTACCTTCAGGGATTAGTTTTAGACCTAAATAATTGTTATTTGGTGCCAGCGTTGAGCATGAACATTATATCTGGATCTTGTTTGATGCGAGACGGTTATTCATTTAAATCAGAGAATAATGGTTGTTCTATTTATATGAGTAATATCTTTTATGGTCATGCACCCTTAAAGAGTGGTCTATTTTTGATGAATCTCGATAGTAGTGATACACATATTCATAATATTGAAGCCAAAAGATGCAGAGTTGATAATGATAGTGCAACTTATTTGTGGCACTGCCGTTTAGGTCATATTGGTGTAAAGCGCATGAAGAAACTCCATACTGATGGACTTTTGGAATCACTTGGTACTTGCGAACCATGCCTCATGGGCAAGATGACTAAAACGCCGTTCTCCGGAACTATGGAGCGAGCAACTGATTTGTTGGAGATCATACATACTGATGTATGTGGTCCAATGAATGTTGAGGCTCGGCGGGTATCTGTTATTTTCTCACCTTCACAGATGATTTAAGCAGATATGGGTATATCTACTTAATGAAACATAAGTCTGAAACATTTGAAAAGTTCAAAGAATTTCAGAGTGAAGTTGAAAATCATCGTAACAAGAAAATAAAGTTTCTACGATCTGATCGTGGAGGAGAATATTTGAGTTACGAGTTTGGTCTACATTTGAAACAATGCGGAATAGTTTTGCAACTCACGCCACCCGGAACACCACAGCGTAATGGTGTGTCCGAACGTCGTAATCGTACTTTACTAGATATGGTGCGATCTATGATGTCTCTTACTGATTTACCGCTATCTTTTGGGGTTATGCTTTAGAGACGGCTGCATTCACGTTAAATAGGGCACCATCAAAATCCGTTGAGACGACACCTTATGAACTATGGTTTGGCAAGAAACCAAAGTTGTCATTTCTTAAAGTTTGGGGCTGCGATGCTTATGTGAAAAAGCTTCAACCTGATAAGCTCGAACCCAAATCGGAGAAATGTGTCTTCATAGGATACCCAAAGGAAACTGTTGGGTACACCTTCTATCACAGATCCGAAGGCAAGACATTCGTTGCTAAGAATGGATCCTTTCTAGAGAAGGAGTTTCTCTCGAAAGAAGTGAGTGGGAGGAAAGTAGAACTTGATGAGGTAACTGTACCTGCTCCCTTATTGGAAAGTAGTTCATCACAGAAACCGGTTCCTGTGACCTACACCAATTAGTGAGGAAGTTAATGATGATGATCATGAAACTTCAGATCAAGTTGTTACTAAACCTCATAGGTCAACCAGAGTAAGATCCGCACCAGAGTGGTACGGTAATCCTATTCTGGAGGTTATGTTACTACCATGACGAACCTACGAACTATGAAGAAGCGATGGTGAGCCCAGATTCCGCAAAATGGCTTGAGGCCATGAAATCTGAGATGGGATCCATGTATGAGAACAAAGTGTGGACTTTGGTTGACTTGCCCGATGATCGGCAAGCCATGAGAATAAATGGATCTTCAAGAAGAAGACTGACGCTGACGGTAATGTTACTGTCTACAAAGCTCGACTTGTTGGCAAAAGGTTTTCGACAAGTTCAAGGGATTGACTACGATGAGACCTTCTCACCCGTAGCGATGCTTAAGTCTGTCCGAATCATGTTAGCAATTGCCGCATTTTATGATTATGAAATTTGGCAGATGGATGTCAAAACTGCATTCCTGAATGGATTTCTGGAAGAAGAGTTGTATATGATGCAACCGGAAGGTTTTGTCGATCCAAAGGGAGCTAACAAAGTGTGCAAGCTCCAGCGATCCATTTATGGACTGGTGCAAGCCTCTCGGAGTTGGAATAAACGTTTTGATAGTGTGATCAAAGCATATGGTTTTATACAGACTTTTGGAGAAGCCTGTATTTACAAGAAAGTGAGTGGGAGCTCTATAGCATTTCTGATATTATATGTGGATGACATATTGTTGATTGGAAATGATATAGAATTTCTGGATAGCATAAAAGGATATTTGAATAAGAGTTTTTCAATGAAAGACCTCGGTGAAGCTGCTTATATATTGGGCATCAAGATCTATAGAGATAGAGAGACGCTTAATTGGACTTTCACAAAGCACATACCTTGACAAAGTTTTGAAGAAGTTCAAAATGGATCAAGCAAAGAAAGGGTTCTTGCCTGTGTTACAAGGTGTGAAGTTGAGTAAGACTCAATGCCCGACCACTGCAGAAGATAGAGAGAAAATGAAAGATGTTCCCTATGCTTCAGCCATAGGCTTCTATCATGTATGCAATGCTGTGTACCAGACCTGATGTGTGCCTTGCTATTAGTTTAGCAGGGAGGTACCAAAGTAATCCAGGAGTGGATCACTGGACAGCGGTCAAGAACATCCTGAAATACCTGAAAAGGACTAAGGATATGTTTCTCATTTATGGAGGTGACAAAGAGCTCGTCGTAAATGGTTACGTCGATGCAAGCTTTGACACTGATCCGGACGATTCTAAATCGCAAACCGGATACGTTTTTATTTAAACGGTGGAGCTGTCAGTTGGTGCAGTTCTAAACAAAGCGTCGTAGCAGGATCTACATGTGAAGCGAGAGTACATAGCTGCTTCGGAAGCAGCAAATGAAGGAGTCTGGATGAAGGAGTTCATATCCGATCTAGGTGTCATACCTAGTGCATCGGGTCCAATGAAAATCTTTTGTGACAATACTGGTGCAATTGCTTGGCAAAGGAATCCAGATTTCACAAGAGAACCAAGCACATCAAGAGACGCTTCAACTCCATCTGGGATCAAGTCCAGGTGGGAGACATAGAGATTTGCAAGATACATACGGATCTGAATGTTGCAGACCCGTTGACTAAGCCTCTTCCACGAGCAAAACATGATCAGCACCAAGGCTCCATGGGTGTTAGAATCATTATGTGTAATCTAGATTATTGACTCTAGTGCAAGTGGGAGACTGAAGGAAATATGCCCTAGAGGCAATAATAAAGTTATTATTTATTTCCTTATATCATGATAAATGTTTATTATTCATGCTAGAATTGTATTAACCGGAAACATAATACATGTGTGATTACATAGACAAACAAGTGTCACTAGTATGCCTCTACAGCTCGTTGAAAGATTGTTATGTTTCCTAGCTATTAACAATGATATGTAGAGTGATCGCAAAGATGGTTAAAGTCTTTCCTTATGAATCATAGTGGACACCTCTTTGTCTGACCATGGCAAAGAGCAAACAGTAGTAAAGCTCACATTGCATTTGATACCACGTGGGCACTACGTACAATGTCATAGGCAGTAAGCACTCAGTGTAACTTGCGACTGTTGTCGCCTCACTATTCGTAGTTCTACGACTTATGCATCATTGATGCGATGTTTACCGGTCTAGTACTGCATATTCTTTATTGCATGCAATATACGATAGTTACCATTGAAACTATTGAGAGATTAAAAATATCTTCATGTATGTATCATACAAGGAAGAGAATCACATATCCCGTATGTATGAGATTACTTAATCTGGAACGTCACAATCGTAACTGGGTGATTATAAAGGTGCTCTACAGGTGTCTCCAAAGGTACTTGTTGGGTTGTCGTATTTCAAGATTAGGATTTGTCACTCCGATTGTCGGAGAGGTATCTCTGGGCCCACTCGGTAAGTACACATCACTTAAGCCTTGCAAGCATTGCAACTAATGAGTTAGTTGCGGGATGATGTATTACGGAACGATTAAAGAGACTTGCCGGTAACGAGATTGAACTAGGTATTGAGATACCGACGATCGAATCTCGGGCAAGTAACATACCGATGACAAAGGGAACAACGTATGTTGTTATGCGGTTTGACCGATAAAGATCTTCGTAGAATATGTAGGAGCCAATATGAGCATCCAGGTTCCGCTATTGGTTATTGACCGGAGACGTGTCTCGGTCATGTCTACATAGTTCTAGACCCGTAGGGTCACGCTTAAAGTTCGATGACATAGTTTATGTGTTTTGATGTACCAAGCAGCCGATAATTAGGATCTCAGAGATTGACAGCGAGTATAATGTAATTTTCACATTAGACCCGATGACACTAGGTAAGACACCTCGATCGGATATGAACTCGTCATAGATTTCTTTTGTTTTCGCGGTTGTATTTCATGTATGAGTTTATTGTGTTTATGAGTACGAAGGCCGTTAGTTCGGGTTTAGACTCGGCACCAGGCATTATGATCACACCGGACACATCGATGAGTAGAGCATTCTGACTTAATCGGTCGATGACGTAAGTATCGGATGATATTTGGAGTTGATGATATTTGATACGCGAATGGGTAGGTTGTCTCGGGTGAGAATCGAGACGAAGATAATATATTGGACGACTATATTTGGATACCAGAATGGTTCCGGGTGAGATCGGGTGTCGGAGCACCGGGAGGTTATCGGAACCCCCTGGGAGGTATATGGGCCTTAATGGGCTTTAGTGGAAAGGAGGGCAAAGGAGAGGGAGGGGGCGCGCCCCCCAAGCCCAATCCAAATTGGGAGGGGGGCCGGCCCTTTCCTTCCTCCCTCCTTCCTCTTCCTTCCCTCTCCCTCTCCAAATAGGAAAAGGAGGAGTCCTACTCCCGGTGGGAGTAGGACTCCCCCCTTGGGCGCGCCTCCTCCCCTTGGCCGGCCCTCTCCTCCCCTCCTTTATATACGGAGGAGAGGGGCACCCCATAGACACAACAATTGATCTCTTGGATCTTTTAGCCGTGTGCGGTGCCCCTCTCCACCATAGTCCACCTCGATAATATCGTAGCGGTGCTTAGGCGAAGCCCTGCGATGGTAGAACATCAACATCGTCACCACGCCGTCGTGCTGACGGAACTCTCCCTCAAAGCTCGGCTGGATCGGAGTTCGAGGGACGTCATCGAGTTGAACGTGTACAGAACTCGGAGGTGTCGTGCGTTCGGTACTTGATCGGTCGGATCGTGAAGACGTACGACTATATCAACCGCGTTGTGCTAACGCTTCCGCTTTCGGTCTACGAGGGTACGTGGACACACTCTCCCTCTCGTTGCTATGCATCACCATGATCTTGTGTGTGCGTAGGAATTTTTTTGAAATTACTACGTTCCCCAACACATTAATTATGAGCCCACGAGAGGTACCGTTATCCATGAGAGAAATGGTCTCAGAGGGCATTCCGAAGGATTAAATGGGCTTATGTTTGCCTCCACTATTGCTTCGAGGCCAACATAGAAGTTACGGTAAATTCTCTGACGAACGACTGACCGACAGTCCTACTACACACTGAGGAAAGTGCGCACATATTCGCCTCAACCGGAATATGTAGTATTTTGGGCTCGAACGGTGATATTGAGGGCCGTGATGGAGAGGAAAGGGAAAGCTATGCCTGATGAAGTTCCCACATGCGATCTATCACCGCGTGCAAAAGGAGTAAGAGAGGATAGAGCTCAAGAGGGGATTATGGGAGGGGCCATGAAAAAGGATCGATATGTGAGTTGATGACGGATGAGGAACGGAGTGCGGCCGAGAGATTGGGAGAACAGCAAGATGGATGAGGAGGAGAAGATCCTAATGGACAAATGAGGGCTGGTTGTTGGGATACTGAATTTTCGAGACCGAGAGCATCACATGCGTCGAATTAGTAGGCCCGCGGCGTGATGATAGGTTCTCCTCTGAAGGTAAATATGCCCTAGAGGCAATAATAAAGTTGTTATTATATTTCCTTATATCATGATAAATGTTTATTATTCATGCTAGAATTGTATTAACCGGAACTTAGTACATGTGTGAATACATAGACAAACAGAGTGTCACTAGTATGCCTCTACTTGACTAGCTCGTGAATCAAAGATGGTTAAGTTTCCTAGCCATAGAACATGAGTTGTCATTTGATGAACGGATCACATCATTAGAGAATGAATGTGATTGACTTGACCCATCCGTTAGCTTAGCATGATGATTTTTAGTTTTGTTGCTATTGCTTTCTTCCATGAACTTATACATGTTCCTATGACTATGAGTATTATGCAACTCCCGAATACCGGAGGAACACTTTGTGTGCTACCAAACGTCACAACGTAACTGGGTGATTATAAAGGTGCTCTACAGGTGTCTCCGATGGTGTTTGTTGAGTTGGCATAGATCGAGATTAGGATTTGTCACTCCGATTGTCGGAGAGGTATCTAGAGGTATCTCTGGGCCCTCTCGGTAATGTACATCACTATAAGCCTTGCAAGCAATGTAGCTAATGAGTTAGTTATGGGATGTAGCATTACGGAACGAGTAAAGAGACTTGCCGGTAACGAGATTGAACTAGGTATTGAGATACCGACGATCGAATCTCGGGCAAGTAACATACCGATGACAAAGGGAACAACGTATATCGTTATGCGGTTTGACCGATAAAGATCTTCGTAGAATATGCTGACCAATATGAGGGTTCCGCTATTGGTTATTGACCGGAGAACATGTCTTGGGATGATGCTATTTTCGTGCATGAGAGTCTTACCGCTAATTTGGTTATTGAAGAGAGTGCGAGGCGGTAGCTACTGTGTACTTCTTCAACTCGATTTTTCCTCACACTCACTTTCTTTGCGTCATGGTCTACATAGATCTTCCGAACTCCCGTAGGCCGCCTCCACGCTAATTCACTTCTCCTCCGAAGGAGATCCCGTCTTACAAATTAACTTTTAGGGTGAATGTATATTGCCTTAGGCTTTCTTATGCTGGGATGAATACCACCCATCCACTAGTAGTTTTCCTTTGGGTTTTACTATGAATCCTTTTGTTCTCTCCGCCTTTTTTGAGGGTTGTACTCCAGAAGGTTAAGTATTAGGTTTGTAGGGACGTTCCCGTGTCCCTATGGAAACTCCCAGGAGACACCTGGCACGGCCCGCTGACGGCCAGATTATTTTATAGGCACTCGCCAACACTTCCTGCGTATGTATTGGCTCGGAAGAACACTATACGTAAATAGTACCGGTTGTTCGTCCTCACGCGGGGCTTTATTAGATAGGTGCTCCTTTGGTGGAACCACGTAACCTAGTAACTTGTGAATGCCATCTGGATTCTCATTATCGGAGCAATTACCTGGCCTTAGTTGCAGGCAGACGGTATCTAGGTGAGACGAATTCATCCACAGGTCACCACCCTGTCTGGCCTTCTCTTCTAGTAAACGCGTATATGTCAGATATCGGAGGCCGTTCGGTTTACCGGACCCCGGGGGAAGGTTGTTAATATGAGGCCCCTTTAATGGGCCATAGTGGAGTAAGAGTGAGAAAAGCCGAGGCAGCACACACATTAAGCGGGGGGGGGGCTGGTGGCACGGTGTCCCTCCCAGAGGGGTGGACCGCTCCGAGTATGTCTTCCGATTGAGAGAGGTGGACGGCCGGGGCGCCCCTCCCCCTTTCCTTCCTCCCACTTCCTTCTCTCCTAATCCAACTAGGGAAGGGGGGGAATCCTACTCCCGGTGGGAGTAGGACTCCCCTTGAGCGCGCATAGGAGGCCGGCCCCCTCCCCCTCCTCCACTCCTTTATATACGGGGGAGGGGGCAACCCATAGACACACAAGTTGATCATTGATCTTTTAGCCGTGTGCGGTGCCCCCCTCCACCATAATCCACCTCGGTCATATCGTAGCGGTACTTAGGCGAAGCCCTGTTCCGGTAGGAACATCATCACCGTCGTCACGCCGTCGTGCTGACGAAACTCTCCCTCGACACTCTGCTGGATCGTGAGTTCGTGGAACGTCACCGAGCTGAACGTGTGCAGATCACGGAGGTGCCGTACCTTCAGTGCTAGGATCGGTCGATCATGAAGACGTACGACTACATCAACCATGTTGTCATAACACTTCCGCTTATGGTCTACGAGGGTACGTGGACAACACTCTTCCCTCTCATTGCTATGCATCACCATGATCTTGCGTGTGCGTAGGAATTTTTTTGAAATTACTGTGTTCCCCAATAGTGGCATCCGAGCCAGGTTTATGCGTAGATGTTATATGCACGAGTAGAACACAAAGGAGTTGTGGGCGTGGGTGTATACATATTGCTTGCCATCACTATTTGATTCTTGATTCGGCAGTATTGTTGGATGAAGTGACCCAGACCGACATTACGCGTACACTTACACGAGACTGGTTCTACCGACTTGCTTCGCACACATGTGGCTGGTGGGTGTCAGTTTCTCCAACTTTAGTTGAATCGGATTCAATGAACATGGTTCTTTCTGAAGATCAAAAAGCAACCACTATACCGCGTTATGGTTTTTGATGCATAGGTAAGAACGGTTCTTGCTCAGCCTGTAGCAGTCACGTAAAACTTGCAACAACAAAGTAGAGGACGTCTTAACTTGTTTTTGCAGGGCATGTTGTGATGTGATATGGTCAAGACATGATGATAAATTTTATTGTATGAGATGATCATGTTTTGTAACACAGTTATCGGCAACTGGCAGGAGCCATATGGTTGTCGCTTATTGTATGAAATGCAATCGCCATGTAATTGCTTTACTTTATCACTAAGCGGTAGCAATAGTCGTAGAAGCAATAGTTGGCGAGACGACATGATGCTTCGATGGAGATCAAGGTGTCAAGCCGGTGACGACGGTGATCATGACGGTGCTTTGGAGATGGAGATCAAAGGCACAAGATGATGATGGCCATATCATATCACTTATATTGATTGCATGTGATGTTTATCCTTTATGCATCTTATTTTTCTTAGTTCGGCGGTAGCATTATAAGATGATCTCTCATTAAATTTCAAGGTATAAGTGTTCTCCCTGAGTATGCACCGTTGCTACAGTTCATCGTGCCGAGACACCACGTGATGATCGGGTGTGATAAGCTCTACGTTCACATACAATGGGTGCAAGCCAGTTTTGCACACACGAATACTCGGGTTAAACTTGAAGCCTAACATATGCAGATATGGCCTCGGAACACTGAGACCAAAGAGGTCGAGCATGAATGATATAGTAGATATGATCAACATAGTGATGTTCACCATTGAAAACTACTCCATCTCACGTGATGATCGAACATGGTTTAGTTGATATGGATCACGTGATCACTTAGATGATTAGAGAGATGTCTATCTAAGTGGGAGTTCTTAAGTAATTTGATTAATTGAACTTTAATTTATCATGAACTTAGTACCTGATAGTATTTTGCATGTCTATGTTGTTGTAGATAGATGGCCCGTGCTGTTGTTCCATTGAATTTTAATGCATTCCTAGAGAAAGCTAAGTTGAAAGATGATGGTAGCAACTACACGGACTGGGTCCGTAACTTGAGGATTATCCTCATTGCTGCACAGAAGAATTACGTCCTGGAAGCACCGCTAGGTGACAAACCCGCTGCAGGAGCAACGCCAGATGTTGTGAACACCTGGCAGAGCAAAGCTGATGACTACTCGATAGTTCAGTGTGCCATGCTTTACGCCTTAGAACCGGGACTTCAACGATGTTTTGAACGTCATGGAGCATATGAGATGTTCCAGGAGTTGAAGTTAATATTTCAAGCAAATGCCCGGATTGAAAGATATGAAGTCTCCAATAAGTTCTACAGCTGCAAGATGGAGGAGAATAGTTCTATCAGTGAACATATACTCAGAATGTCTGGGTACCACAACCACTTGGCTCAACTGGGAGTTAATCTTCGTAATGATAGTGTCATTGACAGGGTTCTTCAATCACTGCCACCAAGCTACAAGAGCTTCGTTATGAACTATAATATGCAAGGGGTCGATAAGACGATTCCTGAGCTCTTCGCAATGCTAAAAGCCGCGGAGGTAGAAATCAAGAAGGAGCATCAAGTGTTGATGGTCAACAAGACCACCAGTTTCAAGAAAAAGGGTAAAGGGAAGAAGGGGAACTTCAAGAAGAACAGCAAGCCAGTTGCTGCTCAAGTGAAGAAACCCAAGTCTGGACCTAAGCCTAAGACTGAGTGCTTCTACTGCAAAGGGACTGGTCACGGGAAGCGGAACTGCCCCAAGTATTTGGCGAAGAAGAAGGATGGCAAAGTGAAAGGTATATTTGATATACATGTTATTGATGTGTACCTTACTAATGCTCACAGTAGTGCCTGGGTATTTGATACTGGTTCTGTTGCTAACATTTGCAACTCGAAACAGGGGCTACGGATTAAGCGAAGATTGGCTAAGGACGAGGTGACGATGCGCGTGGGAAATGGTTCCAAAGTCGATGTGATCACCGTCGGCACGCTACCTCTACATCTACCTTCGGGATTAGTTTTAGACCTAAATAATTGTTATTTGGTGCCAGCGTTGAGCATGAACATTATATCTGGATCTTGTTTGATGCGAGACGGTTATTCATTTAAATCAGAGAATAATGGTTGTTCTATTTATATGAGTAATATCTTTTATGGTCATGCACCCTTGATGAGTGGTCTATTTTTACTAAATCTTGATAGTAGTGATACACATGTTCATAGTATTGAAGCCAAAAGATGCAGAGTTGATAATGATAGTGCAACTTATTTGTGGCACTGCCGTTTAGGTCATATTGGTGTAAAGCGCATGAAGAAACTCCATTCTGATGGACTTCTGGAATCACTTGATTATGAATCACTTGGTACTTGCGAACCATGCCTCATGGGCAAGATGACTAAAACTCCGTTCTCCGGAACAATGGAGCGAGCAACAGAGTTATTGGAAATCATACATACTGATGTATGTGGTCCAATGAAACATTGAAGCTCGCGGCGGATATCGTTATTTTCTCACCTTCACAGATGATTTGAGCAGATATGGGTATATCTACTTAATGAAACATAAGTCTGAAACATTTGAAAAGTTCAAAGAATTTCAGAGTGAAGTGGAAAATCATCGTAACAAGAAAAAAGTTTCTACGATCTGATCGTGGAGGTGAATATTTGAGTTATGAGTTTGGACTTCATTTGAAACAATGCAGAATAGTTTCGCAACTCACGCCACCTGGAACACCACAACTAATGGTGTGTCCGAACGTCGTAACCACACTTTATTAGATATGGTGCGATCTATGATGTCTCTTCACTGATTTACCGCTATCAGTTTGGGGTTATGCTTTAGAGACGGCTGCATTCACGTTAAATAGGGCACCATCTAAATCCGTTGAGACGACACCTTATGAACTGTGGTTTGGCAAGAAACCCAAGTTGTCGTTTCTTAAAGTTTGGGGCTGCGATGCTTATGTGAAAAAGCTTCAACCTGATAAGCTCGAACCCAAATCGGAGAAATGTGTCTTCATAGGATACCCAAAGGAGACTGTTGGGTACACCTTCTATCACAGATCCGAAGGCAAGATATTCATTGCTAAGAATGGATCCTTTCTAGAGAAGGAGTTTCTCTCGAAAGAAGTGAGTGGGAGGAAAGTAGAACTTGACGAGGTAATTGTACCTTCTCCCTTATTGGAAAGTAGTTCATCACTGAAATCAGTTCCAGTGATTCCTACACCAGTAAGTGAGGAAGCTAATGATGATGATCATGAAACTTCTGATCAAGTTACTACCGAACCTCGTAGGTCAACCAGAGTAAGATCCGCACCAGAGTGGTACGGTAATCCTGTTCTGGAAGTCATGTTACTTGACCATGACGAACCTACGAACTATGAGGAAGCGATGATGAGCCCAGATTCCGCAAAATGGCTTGAGGCCATGAAATCTGAGATGGGATCCATGTATGAGAACAAAGTGTGGACTTTGGTTGACTTGCCCGATGATCGGCAGGCCATAGAGAATAAATGGATCTTCAAGAAGAAGACTGACGCTGATGGTAATGTTACTATCTACAAAGCTCGACTTGTTGCAAAAGGTTTTCGACAAGTTCAAGGAGTTGACTACGATGAGACCTTCTCACCCGTAGCGATGCTTAAGTCCGTCCGAATCATGTTAGCAATTGCCGCATTTTATGATTATGAAATTTGGCAAATGGATGTCAAAACTGCATTCCTTAATGGATATCTTAAAGAAGAGTTGTATATGATGCAACAAGAAGGTTTTGTCGATCAAAAGGTGCTAACAAAGTGTGCAAGCTCCAGCGATCCATTTATGGACTGGTGCAAGCCTCTCGGAGTTGGAATATACGCTTTGATAGTGTGATCAAAGCATATGGTTTTATACAGACTTTTGGAGAAGCCTGTATTTACAAGAAAGTGAGTGGGAGCTCCGTAGCATTTCTGATATTATATGTAGATGACATATTGTATCGGAAATGATACTAAATTTCTGAATAGCATAAAAGGATACTTGAATAAGAATTTTTCAATGAAAGACCTCGGTGAAGCTGCTTATATATTGGGCATCAAGATCTATAGAGATAGATCAAGACGCTTAATTGGACTTTCACAAAGCACATACCTTGATAAAGTTTTGAAGAAGTTCAAAATGGATCAAGCAAAGAAAGGGTTCTTGCCTGTGTTACAAGGTGTGAAGTTGAGTCGGACTCAATGCCCGACCACTGCAGAAGATAGAGAGAAAATGAAAGATGTTCCCTATGCTTCAGCCATAGGCTCTATCATGTATGCAATGTTGTGTACCAGACCTGATGTGTGCCTTGCTATAAGTCTAGCAGGGAGGTACCAAAGTAATCCAGGAGTGGATCACTGGACAGCGTCAAGAATATCCTGAAATACCTGAAAAGGACTAAGGATACGTGAGGGAGTCCTGGATATGGGGGTATCCGGACAGCCGGATTATATCCTTTGGCCGGACTATTGGACTATGAAGATACAAGATTGAATACTTCGTCCCGTGTCTGGATGGGACTCTCCTTGGCGTGGAAGGCAAGATTGGAAATACGGATATATATAGATCTCCTTCCTTGTAACCGACTCTGTGTAACCCTAGCCCCCTTCGGTGACTATATAAACCGGAGGGTTTAGTCTGTAGGACCAAGAACAATCATACCATAGGCTAGCTTGTAGGGTTTAGCCTCTTCGATCTCATGGTAGATCAACTCTTGTAATACTCATATCATCAAGATCAATCAAGCAGGAGTAGGGTTTTACCTCCATCGAGAGGGCCCAAACCTGGGTAAAAACATCGTGTCCCCCGTCTCCTGTTACCATCCGCCTAGCAACACAGTTCGGGACCCCCTACCCGAGATCCGCCAGTTTTGACACCGACATTGGTGCTTTCATTGAGAGTTCCTATGTGTCGTCATCGTCAGGCTTTATGGCTCCTTCGATCATCGATAGCAATGCAGTCCAGGGTGAGACTTTTCTCCCCGAACAGATCTTCATATTCGGTGGCTTCGCACTACGGGCCAACTCGCTTGGCCATCTGGAGAAGATCGAGAGTTACGCCCCTGGCCACCAGGTCAGGTTTGGAAGATTAAACTACACGGCCGACATCCGCAGAGACTTGATCTTCGATGGATTCGAGCCCCTGCCGAGTGCGCTGCACGGTCACGATGAGCATGATTTAGCTCTACCATCGGACAATGTTCAGGAGACCTGACCGGCAACCGCTCCGACCCTCAATTCGGAGCCAATTGCGCCATCCATGGACGGGTGGATAGACCCCAGCACGGAGGCCGCATTCTCAGCGGCGATCGAGCCGAGTATCGACCTTACCCTTCACGAGAGCCGTGATGCCAAACTGCCGGATTATTCCCCGGCCACGGACTCCGAACCGCCTGCACCCGTGCCTATCGAATCTGAAAGTGCAACTATCCCTAGGTGGTTTTGTAATTCCTAACAACATATAGCTCATTGAGCTAATGCTATTCCAAGATTAATATTTCAGGAAAAGCTCAATGAATGGCATGGCATGGATGAGGAAAGTGGACCCCTCAAAATACTAAGGACAAAAAGATTGGATCAAGCTCAAAGCTCAAGACTCTACATTTTATATTTTAGTGATCCAAGATCACATTGAGTCTATAGGAAAAGCCAATACTATCAAGGAGGGATGAGGTGTTGCTTGATGAGGTTCTTGCTTCATAGTGCTTAGTGATATGCTCCAAAACCCTCAACTACCTTCCCACATCCACATATGACCTAAACCAAAAGTCAAACTCGGCCCCACCGATTCTTTCTATCCGGCGCCACCGAGTTTCAAATGTCATAGCCACTGCCACAAACCCTAGGCAAATCGGTCTCACCGATAGGGATCTCGGTCACACCGAGATGGGGTTGTAATCTCTCTGTTTCCCTTCGTAACGTTTCGGTCCTACCGAGATGAGCGATCGGTCCCACCGAGATTGCAATGTAAACTCTCTGTTTTCCTTTTGTAACATTTCGGTCCCACCGAAATGAGCGATCGGTCCCACCGAGTTTACCTGACCAACTCTCTGGTTAGCTTATTACCAAAATCGGTCCCACCGAGTTTGTGTAATCGGTCACACCGAGATTACGTTATGCCCTAACCCTAACCATATCGGTCCTACCGAGTTGCATCTCAGTCCCACCGAAAATCCTAACGGTCACTAGGTTTGCTAAATCGGTCCGACCGAGTTTCTCAATTCGGTCTCACCGAGATTGGTAAATTGTGTGTAACGGTTAGTTTTTGTGTGGAGGCTATATATACCCCTCCACCCACTCTTCATTCGTGGAGAGAGCCATCAGAACATACCTACACTTCCAATACACATTTTCTGAGAGAGAACCACCTACTCATGTGTTGAGGCCAAGATATTCCATTCCACCATATGAATCTTGATCTCTAGCCTTCCCAAGTTGCTTTCCACTCAAATCTTCTTTCCACCAAATCCATATCCTGTGAGAGAGAGTTGAGTGTTGGGGAGACTATCATTTGAAGCACAAGAGCAAGGAGTTCATCATCAACACACCATTTGTTACTTCTTGGAGAGTGGTGTCTCCTAGATTGGCTAGGTGTCACTTGGGAGCCTCCGACAAGATTGTGGAGTTGAACCAAGGAGTTTGTAAGGGCAAGGAGATCGCCTACTTCGTGAAGATCTACCGCTAGTGAGGCAAGTCCTTCGTGGGCGATGGCCGTGATGGATAGACAAGGTTGCTTCTTCGTGGACCCTTCGTGGGTGGAGCCCTCCTGGACTCGCGCAACCGTTACCCTCCGTGGGTTGAAGTCTCCATCAACGTGGATGTACGATAGCACCACCTATCGGAACCACGACAAAAACATCCGTGTCTCCAATTGCGTTTGAATTCTCCAAACCCTTCCCTTTACATTCTTGCAAGTTGCATGCTTTACTTTCCGCTGCTCATAGACTCTTTGCATGCTTGCTTGAATTATGTTAAGATTGCTTGACTTGTGCTAAGATAGCTAAAATCTGCCAAAGACTAAAATTGGGAAAAGGATAGATTTTTAATTGGTCAAGTAGTCTAATCACCCCCCCCTCTAGACATACTTTCGATCCTACAGAATCCGACTGGCGCCGATCATGGAGTTCACCTCTGCGGATATCTTTCAGCACTCGCCCTTCGGCGACATACTGAACTCATTAAGGTCTCTCTCCTTGTCAGGAGAGTCCTGGCCGAACTATGTCCGGCAGGATTGGGATGCGGATGACGAAGAAATTCGCCGCCCACCCACCACCCACTTAGTAGCCACTGTCGACAATTTGACGACATGCTCGACTTCGACTCCGAAGACATCGACGGTATGGACGACGATGCAGGAGACGAAAGAACCACTGCCCACAGGGCACTGGACAGCCACCTCATCATATGATATATATATGGTGGACACACCCAAAGAAGGCAATGGCGACGGGACAGCGGAGGATGACCCCTCCAAGAAGCAACCCAAGCGCCGACGTCAGCGGCGCCGCTCTAAGTCTCGCCAAGGCAAAAGCGGTGATACCGGCACAGGAGATAATAGCACTCCGGACAGTGCCGAAGATGACAAAATCCCCTCCAGCAAGATTTAGAGCAGGAGGATGGAGAAGCCAGCCCTCCCGAGAGAGCGGCAGATGGAGAGGCGGAGGATGATAATTACATGCCTCCCTCCGAAGATGAGGCAAGCCTCGACGATGACGAATTTGTCGTGCCTGAGGATCCCGTCGAGCAAGAGCGCTTCAAGCGCCGGCTTATAGCCACGGCAAATAGCCTTAAGAAAAAGCAACAACAGCTTCGAGCTGATCAAGATTTGCTAGCTGACAGATGGACTGAAGTCCTTGCGGCCGAGGAATATGAACTCGAACGCCCCTCCAAGAGTTACCCAAAGCAGGTTGCTACCCCGACTGGAGGAGGAAGCTGTCGGCGTTACTGGGAACGGGGGTCCCCAGACTTGCCTGCCTGCGGCCTGCGGCGTGGCTCAAAGGGGGGCCCAGCGCGGCCCATCTTCACCAACACAAACCCAAGACCCTCGCGAGGGGCCAAGCCTCGCGGGGCGGACGACGCGGAGCTTCCTCGGGCGCGGCCTCGTCAGGCTGGCTCATGAGGAGGCGGAGAGATCAAGGCGGGGTACCTCACGAGGTGCCCGTGACGCAAGCCATGACGACAGGGCGCCAGGCGGGTGCCAGCCCGCGCAGCGTCCTCCTTCCTCTTTGGTGCAAAGGGGGCAAGCGCAGCCGCGGAGTACCGAGGCATCAGGCAAAGGTTGCCATTTCGGTGCAACGAGACCAAGACCAGGAGGACTACGAGATGGAGGTCACCGTGGAGCCCAAGACGGCGTCATCACCAGAGCTTTGCGCAGGCGAAGACTACTTTTGTCAGGATAGCTGATACTTGTTGTCCCCCTTCAAATTAGCCCGCCATTGTTGGCTCCCTTCCCGCTCGATATTTGGGAAGAGGACCAGGGCCTCTATAAATAGGACCAGCCACCCACAGAGCAAAGGGGGAGAGAGGGCAGGCAGAGAGAGAAAGAGAGAGAGAGAGAGAGAGAGAGAGAGAAGAGAGGAGAAGATCAGAAAGAGAGAGAGAGAGAGAGAGAGAGAGAGAGAGAAGGTGACTGAGCTCCCCTAGCAGTTCATCGCCCCAGCCAAGAACAGACCCTCGCGAGGCTGTTCTTCCTTGTATTGTTCATCATCATCAGCCCAAGAGGCAATCCACCACACCACACACTGAGTAGGGTATTACACCACAACGGTGGCCCGAACCAGTATAAACCCTGTGTCTCTTGCGTTGTTCTTTCCTTAGTTAGATCCTAGCAAGGCGGAGGGGTGCAGGTAGGTAGGAGGCGAAATCTCCGCGCGCACCCCAGTGTTCGAACCTCAAGGGTCTGCCGAACCCGAAATCCGACATTTGGCGCGCCAGGTAGGGGTGCGCCGAGATTCGTCTTCCACCACCCCGTTCTCCTCCGACCATCACGCCCATGTCTGACGCTCGTCGGTCCCGCGCTGAGCGCCGGGCCACGCTCGCTTCCCGCGTCGCCCAGATGGCCCCTGTCGGCGGGCGTCCTCGCCGTTCCCCATGACCTGCCGTCAACGCCGCCACCGGCCCAGCGGGGGATGAGCAGTAAGCATCGTCCCAGCATCCGTCCGTGCGGCAAGACGGCCACACCGCAACTCCCTCGCTCACCCCAGCTGGTTCTTCATCCTGCGTGCTCCGCGCGCCCGTGGAAGCTCGGGCTGCACTCATCGCGGCGAATGAGCTCCTGCGCTACCGTCCCATCGACGACGTCTATGAAGAATGGCTCGACCGCGTCACCGAGCTCGTCCGTGCCGCAGGGGGCTCGCCTGCGCCGTCCATTCCGCTGCACCGCACCCCGCCCCGCGCGGGCAATGAAGCTCCGGCGGCGCCCCGGCCGCCTCCTCCTCAGGAAGGCGCCATGGCTCCAAGGCGCGTGGCCCCTGGGCGGAACCCGCTCCGTCAGGCGCTAGCGCAGCAAGAACAGAGCTGTCAAGAAGTCCCTCGCCCGCAGGAAGCTGCCCGGGCGCTCCCTGCTCCAGCACGTCGCGACCATGCTCCTGCTCCCGCGCGTCAAGACCCCGCGCTGCTCCTAGCTGCAGCGTGTGGGGACATGCAAGACCAAGTTCCCCGTCATCCAAGGCCTCCCGTGGCCACAGCAGGCTGCCGCGCCTTCACCGCCGAGCTACGCAACGTTGCGTGGCCCGGCAAGTTCAAGCCAGACTTGCCTCATCGCTACGACGGCACGGCTGACCCTGCGGAGTTCCTCCAGCTCTACGAGCTGGGCATCGAAGCTGCCAACGGAGATGAGAAGGTCATGGCGAACTGGTTCCCCATTGCACTCAGGGACGGGGCCCGCACCTGGCTCCTGAACCTGGCTCCAAGCACAATCTCCTCCTGGGACGAGATGCGCACCCGCTTCATCGCCAACTTCCAAGGCACTCGCGACCGGCCACCCGCCGTGAGCGACATGCGCCGCATCAAGCAACAACCCGGGGAGACCCTGCAGAAGTACATCCAACGCTTCAACAACGCGCGCCTCAAGATTCCCAAGGTGACTGAGGAGGCCATCATTTCGGCCTTCTCCAACGGCGTGCGTGACGTCAAGATGAAGGAGGAGCTGGCGATGCATGAAGACCTGTGCACTTCCTTGGAGCTGTTCAACCTGATCTCTCTTTTTTTTT
>NC_053026.1:489548795-489588324 GCF_003073215.2 Triticum urartu
CGCAAGGATCGCTGGCAAGACCCGCCTCGCGAGGGAGACTGGAGGGATCAGCCTCGCGAGGATCGCCCGCAAGGCAATGCAGGCCTCCCTCCGCTGCCGCCGCAGCCAAGGAGAAAGGACCGCCATCAGGACGAGGGGGCTGGGGGCTTCCAGGAGCCGCGCGCGATCGCCTGCATCCTGGGCGGGGCTCAAGCCCCAGCCTCTCAACGCATCTTCAAGCAGTTCGCCCGCGAAGTGAATGCAGTCCTCCCCAAGCTCGAAGCCACGCGCCCTCTCAGGTGGTCGGCGTGCGCCATCACGTTCAGCTCAGCAGATCAGCTCAAGTGTGCGGCCATAGCCGGAGTCCTCCCGATGCTTTGTTCCCCAATCATCAGCAACGTGGTGGTCACCAGGACCCTCATCGATGGCGGGGCAGGGCTCAACGTCCTGTCCGTGGAAACATTCAACAATCTCCAAGTGCCCTACAACCAGCTTCAGCCAACCAAGCCTTTCTCCGGAGTCACCGACGGCTCCACGGTCCCGATTGGGCAGGTCCGCCTCCCTGTCACCTTCGGGGCACGCGACAACTACCGCACCGAGCTCATCGACTTCGACGTCGCTCACATTCGCCTGCCGTACAACGCCATCCTTGGGTACCCAGCGCTGGCCAAGTTCATGGCCGTAACTCACCACGGCTACAACGTCCTCAAGATGCCAGGAAGTGGCGGAGTCATCACGGTGCCCTGTGAAGAGAAGGACGCGGTGTGTTCCCTGGAACGAGCCTTTCAGGCCGCATCACTGGAAGACCCGGATCGCGGAAGCAGGAGGCTTCCCGAGACCGCCCCCAAGAAGAAGAAGACATCGTCCGGCCCGGCCCTCAGGAGGCAGGCCCCTCAGGGCCCGCGCCTGCCCAGGGGGAACCTCCTTCCATCGCATAGGAAAGCGCGCCCGGCGCCCTCCTCAGGCAGGGCTCGGGGGCTCTCCCCTGGAGGGCCACCGACCTGGCTAAGGTCACGAGGGAGGCGCTTGGGCACCACATGGAGGCGTGTTTCGAAGCGTTTCCCTCAAGAAGGAGTAAGGCAAGGAGGGCCAGACCCTCAGGAGTTCGTCAGCAAGGCCATTCAGGAGCTACAGGAGTCAAGAGTCATGAGAGGCGGCCGCCGCCTACCAGCTGTGGCTCCCCATCCAGGCGAGGATGGTGGGCTGCGCGTCTGCATCGACATACCAGGGCTCAATCGAGTCGCCTCTCTGGAGCGCCTCTGGCCCTCGCGAGTGGGGCGCTGCGAAGGTCCACCCCACAGCTACGTTCGCATGCCTTACGGCTTGCCGAACGCGGCTGCCACGTACCAGCGCCTCATGAGGGGCATCATGGAGGCTCAAGAGGCCAGGCGTTCCGCAGCCCTGGCGGAGATGGAGATGGTCCGCGAGGAGCCACCAGCGCCTCCGGAGCCTCCCGAGGCCCCTGGGCCTGGGGGCTCGTGAGGATCGGCTTCCGCAGCCCACCGAGTCTGCTACGCAAACACTCCTTCGTCCTCAACATCATCAGGTGACATCTTTCAAGTTTCATTTCCAGCTGGGAGCGCCCCCAGGGCTGCATTATTCCCAGGCCGCGTGGGTCCGTCCCTGCGGCATGTATCCCTTTTATTTCATGTTGTTAGCTTACTTTGTTGGGGGCGCCCCTCGGGCTGCATCATCCCCAAGTCGCTCGGGCCTGACCCAGTGATGTCCGCCTTCCCAGCATCTATTTGAATGAATCCACTCCTTCGCGGCTAATGTGTTTGACCTAGTTGCCCGCTCAACTGACGCCAACTGACGGAGCTGCTCCCAAACGGCACGACGCTTGCGCATGGGTCCGTCCCTGCAACGCCGACAAACCTGAATGGCTGAGCTCTGGCCGCGGCAGCCCCGCATGGCGCCACCTCGTCAAGCCTTCAGTGCCTCATCGCCCCTCGGAAGCAACCAACGGCTGACTGTCAATTGTCATGGCAACCCCTCGTTCTTTCTATGATGGGTCTACAGGATCTCCTAAAGGAGCTGCGTCAGGCGAGGCCCTTGCGGTGTCTCCTTCACTCTCATCCGCGCGAACCGCTTGCACGTTAAAGGGGGGGTGCCTGAGCATCGCGACTCAGGGCTCCTACTGGCTCTCCAGCCCTCACCCTCTGGCCTTGTCCACGGCATCGCGACCTGGCATACCAGCGACGGCTGAGACTCGCTCGAGGGCCGGGACCCGAGGACGTAGAGCAGAAAGGGGAGCAAAGGCGAGAGGGGAGGGACACGCGAGGACCTCGCCGAGCAACCTCACGCCTGCCGATGCACGGACCCGGCGACACACCAGAGAGCGGCCCCTGATTCTCGAGATAAGTCACCACCCGGAAGCACCAGCTACCGTGGCACCATCCCCGCACCTAATGCAATCCCGTGTTAGCGACGCCGCTCTCCTTTCTCACCGAACGACGGCTGCTTGAGCGCCAAAGGGGACCTCCTGAGCATCGCGACTCAGGGGCTCTTACCGGACCCCGGGTCGCGCTCACCTCCTGGCCTTGACCACGGCATCGCGACCTGGCATACCAGCGACGGCTGAAGCCGCCTTGGGACTGGGACCTGTCGGCGCAGAGCACCAAGCCCTCGTGAGGTTCGAAAGGGAGAACTGAGCTAAGACGGAATGAGCAACTCGCACAATTCTACGACAAGGGTTATATTAACAAAACAGGATCACAGGCACCTTACAAGCCCCCACGGGACGCGTCTTTGATTCCTCGCAGGGAACAGATCCTAAAAGGACGCTAACTACACGCGCCCCTGCAAAAGACGCCATCATCAACAGTGGGCCGTCAAGCACCGGCGCCAACCCCATCCAGATCAGAGTCGGCGACGGCCTGACGAGCCCGCCCTGCTCCAGGAGCGGCGCCGCTCAGGGGCTCATAGCTGTCGTCGCTCGTCTCCGGAGTCACGAAGAGCTTGCTGGAGTCGCTGGATCCTCCGCCGCCTCCGCCGCCTGAGGAGACGCCAAAGGAGTGGTCGGCGGGCCTAGTCCTCGCCGTAGCAGGGTCCCGACCACCTCTCCCGGGGCCGCACTCCAGCCGGCGCCCGTTAGCATCGAAGACCTTGAAGAACATCACCGAAGCACCGTCGTACTCCAAGTGGATCGCGAAGGCGCCTCTTGTCCTGCAAACCCGGGCTATTTCACCCTAGCCTCGAGTCATGAAGATCTCGCCCGGGGCAACGACCGCGACCTGCCTCGGTCGCGAGGGTGCCTGCAGCCAAAGCTTCAAGAGTTCTCCCCTCGGTATGATGGAGGCGAAGAAGGGAGGAAGGCGAATCCAAGACTGAGGAGGCATGGCGGCGTGGAGCACGAACTCTCGGGAGGAGCCCTCGGTGTGGACCCCAGGGGGGACGACCCACACCTTCGTGACCCGTCGGCGCCGATGCGGCGCCGCCCGTGGCGATCGGCATCGACTCCTTCAGAGCCCTCGATGTGGGCGTACAAGGGAAGCGGGAACCCCGGCGGTGGCCGCTCGCACCAGGGCCTCGACACCACCTGATGGGCCCCCTCGTCCCGGCCGCGGAGGGCGAGCCGTTTCTTTGACGGGAGCGGGTCTGGTTCCTCTCGGGGAGCCTTTCCCTTCTCTACCGCCAAGAACCGGCGGATCGGAGCTATCGTAGCAAGACGGAGCAAGGACCGGGAAGAAGGAGAAGCGAAGGGATGGACTGGAAGGGCGCGCGCGTTCCGTACTTATGGCCGGCGAAGCCAACGCCGACCTCCACGATCGCAGGTAATCATGACCCGCTTTGCATGCAGGGACTTGTCCAATCCGTGCAGTTGCCGAGGCACCGTGGGAAGTGGAGACGCCCACGTCCCAATCAACCGCCACGCGGCGCCCAAGGCCGCAGGCTGTTAGGGCCCGCGGCGCTTCGCTCTTGCCCTTTCGCCTCCCTGCACGGCCAAGTCCGGACGCGCCTTGGGCCCGGGGGCTACTGTCGGCGTTCTGGGAACGGGGGTCCCCAGACTTGCCTGCCTGCGGCCCGTGGCTGGCTCAAAAGGGGGCCCAGCACGGCCCATCTTCATCAACACGGACCCAAGACCCTCGCGAGGGGCCAAGCCTCGCGGGGCGGACGACACGGAGCTTCCTCAGGCACGGCCTCATCAGGCTGGCTCGCGAGGAGGCGGAGAGATCAAGGCGGGGTACCTCACGAGGTGCCCGTGACGCAAGCCATGACGACCAAGGCGCCAGGCGGGCGCCAGCCGCGCAGTGTCCTCCTTTCCTCTTTGGTGCAAAGGGAGCAAGCGCAGGCGAGAGCATCAAGCAAAGGCACCCGTTTCGGTGCAACGAGACCAAGACCAGTCCAACGGCAGGGAGGAAGTCATTGTGGAGCCCAAGCCAGCGTCACCACCAGAGCCTTTGGCAGGCGAGGACCAACTTTAGTCAGGATAAGTGTACCAGATGTTCCCCTTCAAAATGGCCAATTGTTGGCGCCCTTCCCGCTCAATATTTGGGAAGAGGCCCAGGGCCTTTGCCTATAAATAGGACTAGCCACCCACAGGGTAGAGGGGGATAGATCGGAGCAATCAGAGAGAGAAGGGTGACTGAACTCCTCCTAGCAGTTCATCCCCCCAGCCAAGAACAGACCCTCGCGAGGCTGTTCTTCCTTGTATTGCTCATCATCATCAGCCCAAGAGGCAATCCACCACACCACACACTGGAGTAGGGTATTACACCACAACGGTGGCCCGAACCAGTATAAACCCTGTGTCTCTTGTGTTTCTTTCCATAGCTTAGATCTTAGCGAGGCGGAGGGGTGCAGGTAGGTAGAAGGCGAAATCTCCGCGCGCACCCCAGTGTTCGAACCTTAAGGGTCTGCCGGAACCCGAAATCCGACAGTGGCAAGCTGATGTGGCACAAGAATCAGCCCGGTCTGATTCGGTTTTCTACATGGGCCTAGCCCAACAATTCGGCTGTTTTAATATTTATTTTTCCTATTAATTTTTGCTAGCTACATGGGCCTGGCCCAACAATTAGGCCTTCTTATTTCATTCCATTTCATAGTCCATTTCATTAAGCCTTTTTAAAGGTTTTTCATAAATGCAGAATATTCCAGTCCACTATTGTTTGGGCCATAGCCTTTTTAGAGCCCAAATACTATTCAATCCAGTAGAACATTCATCTTTTTCATTCACATATTTCATGTTACACATTTCAAATGCAAACAATCAATAATTATCTCAATTAAATGATCAAATCCACAAACTCACAACAACACATACATGTCTGCATGATCCAACAACTGTACATATACAATAAAAAACAAATACACAAGCACCATCAACTAAAACTATGGTGCACATATCCAGGCTTCTTCTGATCTTCTGTTATAGTAGTAGCAACCTCGACGACATTAGATCTTGATCTACATAAATTATTAGTGAGATACAGTGGAAGTTAAATCATTGCCAATAAAATATATCCATTCAAGAGAATAAAAATTATACATAAATGCCCAAATGCCTCAGTTCAGTAAGCACTAAGAATGGCATAGCAAAACTTCTAAAACATGACTGCAACACGTTAACATATGAAGCATAATGATAAAACAGAACAATGGATTTACTGTGTCTATATTCTGGTGACCCTGTCATTTGTTACATGATACACTCATGTGTACATATTCTGATAACCATTACCATCTAGCCAAGAACAACATGGACATGATACCAGATACCTGCCAAGACATAGAAAGTCATTCACTACAAACAATAAACAGAAAATACAGCAGAGAGAGTGTCTCTCTCACCAGATGTGGTGGTCGCTGCTGGAATTACAGAGTTCAATACAGACAAGGCAACTTAATACAAGATAAGACTAAAAAATAAGCCACATATTTTCTGCTAGCAAACAATAGGTTGAAACCATGTCATGGCTGCGAATACAGGAACTAAGTTATAATGACACTGGTCCCTTTAATGTTTTACTTTATCTGTCCATCAAGACTGAAAGTTCAAGAGAACTACTTGGATGTTATAACAGTTTCAACGCGTTTAAATAACAGTGTAACAAAAGCCAGCCATGCCTCGATGATCGTGGTGTCAAAGACCACGTAGGCAAGAAAGGGGAGGGACCAAAGAACTCACCTAAACCACTCATGCCGCATCCAGCACCGCTGGCACCACCTATTGCTGCTCAAATAGAGTAGTATGTCATGGGATAGTGACTTATCAATAATAGCATTTCAGGAAAACAGGAGGTTTACATGATAGTATGTAATGGGACAGTGACCTATCAATCACATAACACAGTCCAACAGAAACATCTCTATTTGCCCCTAAACTAAACCAAGATAGTATGTATTGTAGATAAAACCAACCTACAGCAGCCATGGTACTAAGAAGAGTAGTAGGTCAGCCTCCTATAAACCCAATCTACAGCAGTTGCGGCTACACCCAAACTACATCAGTAGTTCTACCAGTAGCAACAGATCGAGTCAATTGTCTCAACTACAGCAGCTTACCATGAGCGAAGTTGAGGAGGGCCGGGGCAGGAGTAGCTGGATGCAGGTCGCGGGCATGGTCGGGGAAGGACGCAGGTCGTCCGAGGATCTTGTCGACGCTGTCGCCGTCTTGGTTGCCGGAGAGCTGTGGTCGTGGCTGTGTCCACATGCCTGTATCCAGCCTGCAGCCATCATACATACATTCAGTTTATTCAGCATAATCCTACTATCATTTCCAAGCGAACTATCCAGAGTTCTGTAGTGTAAATATGTATCTGAAAATTGAATTATTTGTATCAAGGATAGTACTATGAAATAATTTCTCGCAAACTGGTTCAGATTGCCTTCTAGCATCTTTACGGTAGGCATAATGCAAATACCAATTGTTTCCATTCAACTCCTTCTACTTCTGTATAATACTACAAGAGTCCAGACAGCTCCCAATTTCTAACTGAAGATTAGCAGTAGTTCAGTTTTAGTAAATTGTTCTTAAGACAGTTTCATTACACTGTCTTCCAGCACAAGCTGGTCATGTCAATGCAGCAAAGAGTATCGACCAGTAGGAACAAGGAATCTGGCAATGGCGCATCTCACCTGGTGAGGGAGTCCTGGATTAGGGGGTATCCGGATAGCCGGATTATATCCTTTGGCCAGACTATTGGACTATGAAGATACAAGATTGAAGACTTCGTCCTGTGTCCGGATGGGACTCTCCTTGGCGTGGAAGGCAAGCTTGGCAATACGGATATGTAGATCTCCTTCCTTGTAACCGACTCTGTGTAACCCTAGCCCCCTCCGGTGTCTATATAAACCGGAGGGTTTAGTCCGTAGGACAACATACAATTCATACCATAGGCTAGCTTCTAGGGTTTAGCCTCTTCGATCTCGTGGTAGATAAACTCTTGTACTACTCATATCATCAGGAATAATCAAGCAGGACGTAGGGTATTACCTCCATCAAGAGGGCCCGAACCTGGGTAAACATCGTGTCCCCTGCCTCCTGTTACCATCCGCCTAGACGCACAGTCGGGACCCCCTACCCGAGATCCGCCGGTTTTGAACACCGACATTGGTGCTTTCATTGAGAGTTCCTCTATGTCATCATCGTTAGGCTTGATGGCTCCTTCGATCATCGATAGCGATGCAGTCCAGGGTGAGACTTTTCTCCCTGGACAGATCTTTGTATTCGGCGACTTCGCACTACGGGCCAACTCGCTTGGCCATCTGGAGCAGATCGAGAGTTACGCCCCTGGCCACCAGGTCAGGTTTGGAAGCTTAAACTACACGGCCGACATCTGCGGAGACTTGATCTTCGATGGATTCAAGCCCCTGCCGAGTGCACTGCACGGTCACGATGAGCATGATTTAGCTCTACCATCGGACAGTGTTCAGGAGACCGCACCGGCAACCGCTCCGACCCTCAATTCGGAGCCAATTGCGCCATCCATGGACGGGTGGATAGACCCCGCCACGGAGGCCGATCCTCAGCGGAGATCGAGCCGAGTATCGACCTTACCCTTCACGAGAGCCGTGACGCCGAACTGCCGGATTCTTCCCCGGCCACGGACTCCGAACCGCCTGCGCCCGTGCCTATCGAATCTGACTGGGCGCCGATCATGGAGTTCACCTCCGCGGATATCTTTCAGCACTCGCCCTTCGGTGACATACTGAACTCATTAAGGTCTCTCTCCTTGTCAGGAGAGTCCTGGCCGAACTATGTCGGCAGGATTGGGATGCGGACGACGAAGAAATTCGCCGCCCACCCACCACCCACTTAGTAGCCACTGTCGACGATTTGACCGACATGCTCGACTTCGACTCCGAAGACATCGACGGTATGGACGATGATGCAGGAGACGAACAGGAGACCACTGCCCACAGGGCACTGGACAGCCACCTCATCATATGATATATACATGGTGGACACACCCAAAGAAGGCAATGGCGACGGGATAGCGGAGGATGACCCCTCCAAGAAGCAACCCAAGCGCCGACGTCAGCGGTGCCGCTCTCGCCAAAGCAAAAGCGGTGATACCGGCACAGGAGATAATAGCACTCCGGATAGTGCCGAAGATGGCAACAATCCCCTCCAGCAAGATTTAGAGCATGAGGATGGAGAAGCCAGCCCTCCCGAGAGAGCGGCAGATGGAGAGGCGGAGGATGATAATTACAGGCCTCCCTCCGAAGACGAAGCAAGCCTCGGTGATGAAGAATTTGTCGTGTCTGAGGATCCCGTCAAGCAAGAGCGCTTCAAGCGCCGGCTTATAGCCACGGCAAATAGCCTTAAGAAAAAGCAACAGCAGCTTCAAGCTAATCAAGATTTGCTAGCTGACAGATGGACTAAAGTTCTTGCGGCCGAGGAATATGAACTCGAACGCCCTTCCAAGAGTTACCCAAAGCGTAGGTTGCTACCCCGACTGGAGGAGGAAGCATTAAAACCTACATCTCCAGCGTATGACGCGGCTGATCGGCCACCTCGTGGCCGCGACAGAGAGGCATTTCAGCCAAAAGCTCAGCCCGCACCCCGACGCCACTCAAATAAAAATGTCAAGGCACGGGGAAACACGGTAGACCTGTGAGACGTATTGGAGGACAAAGTAAAACACGCAAGATCGATCTACGGATCACGAGGGTGCGCCACTATGCGAGACGATAACCGTCACGCCGGATACAGTAAAAGTAAATCCGGCCGGGCCGAACACAACGGACAAGACTCATTTGAGCTGCGTCGCGACATGGCCCAGTACAGAGGCGCCGCACACCCCCTATGCTTCACAGACGAAGTAATGGATCACCAAATCCCAAAGGGTTTCAAACCCGTAAATATCGAATCATACGACGGCACAACAGATCCTGCGGTATGGATCGAGGACTTCCTCCTGCACATCCACGTGGCCCGCGGTGACGATCTACACGCCATCAAATACCTCCCACTCAAGCTCAAAGGACCAGCTCGGCATTGGCTCAACAGCCTTCCAGCAGAATCCATTGGCTGTTGGGAAGATCTGGAAGCCGCATTCCTTGACAACTTCCAGGGCACTTATGTGCGACCACCAGATGCCGATGACTTGAGCCACATAATTCAGCAGCCAGAGGAATCGGCCAGGCAATTCTGGACACGGTTCCTGACAAAGAAAAATCAAATCGTCGACTGTCCGGATGCAGAGGCCCTAGCAGCTTTTAAGCACAACATCCGCGACGAGTGGCTCGCCCGGCACCTTGGCCAGGAAAAGCCGAAATCTATGGCAGCCCTCACGACACTCATGACCCGCTTTTGCGCGGGAGAGGACAGCTGGCTGGCTCGAAGCAATAACATATCAAAGAACCATGGTACTTCGGATACCAAGGATAGCAATGGCAGGTCACGTCGCAACAAACACAAGCGCCGCATCAACAACGACAATACCGAGGATACGGCAGTCAATGCCGGATTCAGAGGCTCTAAACCCGGTCAGCGGAAAAAGCCATTCAAAAGAAGCACTCCGGGCCCGTCCAGTTTGGACCGTATACTCGATCGCTCGTGCCAAATACACGGCACCCCCGACAAGCCAGCCAACCACACCAACAGGGATGTTGGGTGTTCAAGCAGGCCGGCAAGTTAAATGCCGAAAACAAAGATAAGGGGTACATAGCGATGACGAGGAGGAGCCCCGGCAGCCGAACACCGGAGGACAGAAGAGGTTCCCCCCACAAGTGCGGACGGTGAACATGATATACGCAACCCACATCCCCAAGAGGGAGCGGAAGCGTGCGCTAGGGACGTATATGCGTTGGAGCCAGTCGCCCCAAAGTTCAACCCATGGTCCTCCTGTCCGATCACCTTCGATCGCAGGGACCACCCACTAGTATCCGTCATGGCGGATTCGCCGCACTGGTCCTAGACCCAATCATCGACGGATTTCACCTCACTCGAGTCCTTATGGACGGCGGCAGCAGCCTGAACCTGCTTTATCAGGACACAGTGCGCAAAATGGGTATAGACCCCTCAAGGATCAAACCCACAAAAACGACCTTCAAAGGCGTCATACCAGGTGTAGAGGCCCATTGCACAGGCTCAGTCACACTGGAAGTGGTCTTCGGATCCCCGGATAACTTCCGAAGCGAGGAGTTAATCTTCGATATAGTCCCGTTCCGCAGTGGCTATCATGCACTGCTCGGGCGAACCGCATTTGCGAGATTCAATGCGGTACCGCATTATGCATACCTCAAGCTCAAGATGCCAGGACCTCGGGGGGTCATCACAGTCAATGGAAACACAGAGCGCTCTCTCCGCACGGAGGAGCACACTGCGGCCCTCGCAGCAGAAGCACAAAGCAGCCTCTTCAGGCAATCCACCAGTTCGGTGATTAAACCCCCGGACACCGTCAAGCGCCCGGAGTAATCTGCAACAAGACCGCCTGGCACGCTTCCGAGCTCGCATAGCAATGCGGCCCCCACCCCAGTCCCCCAAATGGCGAAATCCGTGCCACGCGTACATAATTACGCATTGAAAATACCATGGGCATAGGTGGGGGGGCACGACTAAGGCACGCCCCAAAACGCGGCTCAACCGCACTAGGGGCTTCCCGCTTTGTTATTTTTTCTCTCTTTCAGGAATTTACTCTCCGGAAACCCCGTCTGGCAGTACGATTGCCGGACACACGATACAACAACCAAGGAGGCAGAAAGCTACGTCGCATCATGGAATTCCCAGGTTGTCTCTGATAACGAGTGAAATGCCTGCTTTAAATACCATTCCTCGGCTTGCCCTTGGAGGGGACATGTCAAATAGTCCTACTTTTTGCTTATCGCACTACTTGTATCATTTTGCTTCGACGCACCTTTTTGAGTAAACAATGCATAGCACTAGACTATTACCGCATTCTCTATTCTTTTTTATATATATGTTCATTCATGACATTCAGCACCCGTACACTCTAGTACGGCCAATACGCCAGGGGCTTAAGCATACCCCATAATACGGCGTGGGAAGTCCGAACACTTTCAACAGTGGGGCACCCTGAACTTATATTATTATATGCATCAGCTCCGAATCATGTCTTGGGTCAATAGTTGGGTTTGCCCAACTCCCATGTTTTGGTACCTTACGTTCCGCTATATCGGCTAAGGTAGCACTGGGAGAACTACTGCGATTGTGCCCCGGTTCATCTGGGCTAAGCACCTCAGTAGAGAAAGCTAAAACTGACTGTCATGATAAGGCGAGAGCTGGTCGCTGTTCGAGAGGTCTCGAGTCCCTAAAGACTTATGCCGCTTAGAGCGAGGAGTCGGCTTTGTCCGGCTTAAGGCGTGTATAGCGCCCCGAATTCGGCCTTCCGAATACTAGGGGCTTCGCCAAAATTTAAAATTGTAGACTTCTATGGCTAAGTGAGAGTGATAAAGCATTATAGTCCGATTGCCTTGTTCGTTGTGCTGAGCACCTCCCTCGAAGGACCCAACAATGGGAAAAAGAGTGCTCAGATTTATCCCGAACACCCCAGCACTCGTGGCATGGGGGCAGAAGCCGACGACTGGCCATCTCTCAGATTTGATAAACAGCCGCACAGAAGGTAATATTTTAAATTCAAACAAGCGTTGCATAGCGCACATGAACAAGTTTTCATAATACAGGATCACACGAGCAGTTCATTCAAAAATTACATCCTTCGCACACTCGTCCGCCACAAGACGGGCACCCTTCAGGACACCCTCATAATACATCTTCGAGGGTGGCGATGCTCCTTGCCCTGCGGCGGCCCCTCCTTCACCAGCTTCTCGGCGTCCATCTTGGCCCAGTGCACCTTCGCACGGGCAAAAGCCCGGCGTGCACCTTCGATGCAGACGGACCGCTTTATGACTTCCAGCCGTGGGCAGGCATCCACAAGCCGCCTCACCAGGCCGAAGTAGCTATTGGGAAGGGAGTCGCCAGGCCACATCCGGACTATAAGGCCCCTCATGGCCTGTTCGGCCGCCTTGTGCAGCTCGACCAGTTGCTTCAGCTGGTCGCTCACAGGCATCGGGTGTTCGGTCCCAGTATACTGAGACCAGAACAACTTCTCCGTCGAGCTTCCCTCCTTGGCCTGGTAGTACTTTGCGGCATCCGACACGCTGCGGCAAATCTGCGAATGCTCCTGGAGAGCTCCGGACTCGGGTAAGTAACAAGTAATTTACTTTCACATGCTTGCTTTGCATAATGAATGCCTTACCCGCCGCTATCTTCCTCATCGCCTCAATTTCCTGGAGGGCCTTTTGGGCTTCAGCCTTGGCATGCTTTGTGCTCTCGAGGGCCGCGGCAAGCTCGGACTCTCGCGTCTTCGAGTCAAGCTCCAAAGTCTCGTGCTTCTTCACGAGAGCCTGGAGCTCTTGCTGCACCTCGCCCACCCGTGCCTCTTGTTTCCCCGCTCGGTGCGCTCCTTGGCCGCTTTGTTTTCGGCCTCGGACAGCGCTTGCTTCAGGGTCGCCACTTCGGTCGTGGCCCCTGGCACATCCATGATGATCCTGTCATTTTGCAACCACATCTTTTTATATATAGACAAGGTATTACTTACCTTTGTTCTCCTCGAGCTGCCTCTTGGCAAGGCCGAGCTCTTTCTCGGACCGCTCGAGGTTCTGCTTCAGTGCGGCGACCTCCGCAGTCAGTGCGGCAGAGGTCAGCAGCGAAGCCTGCATACGCATACAGACATACTTATATTAGACTCCTGCAGATATTATTTGATCCTCTATTTGGCTTTTCTTTGTGAACACCAAACAGAGCATCAGGGGCTACTGTCTATGCGGTAATATTTTTCCTATATTTTAAATACTTACCTCAAAGCCTGTTAGAAGGCTGGCACAGGCTTCAGTCAGTCCGCTCTTGGCGGACTGAACCTTCTTGATCACCGCACTCATAATAGTGCGGTGCTCTTCGTCGATGGAAGCGCCGCGAAGCGCTCCCAGCAGGTTGTCCGGTGCCTCTGGATGGACAGAGGTCACCGGCACGGGCGGCTTGCCCCTCTTGGAAGGGGGCCGCCTGCCGGAGTCCGGAACCACTGGAGGTTCCGGCGCGGTGTTCGGCTGAGGGCCGAACTTGGAGCCCTTGGGAGTCTTGCTCCCTTGCCTGGAGTCCGGAAGGTCGCCTTGAGGCGCCTCCGGGACTATCTCCCCCCGGCTCGGTGCCCCTTGAGACAATACCTCGACATTGTCCGTAGGGCAAGGAGAGGAGGCGGTTGGAAGTGTATCACTATTCATATCCGACGAGTCCAAGGAACCGTCGACGAGGATACGTCGATACGGGCTCGGGGCGGACTGCATAATCATATTCGACGTTAGGAGAAGCAGTGCAACAAAAGTATGCTATGAGTTACTCTGGTATCCGAATACTTACGACTTCGCCAGGGGCTTGGCCCTGAGCAGCCACTCGTCTTCGCCGTCGGCGGCGGTGGTGGAACAGTCCGGAAGGAGAGTCCTTCCCTTCTTGGACCCTTCGGCCTCCCCGGTTGGGGCGGCCTTCCTTTTCTTGTCTCCCCGCTGGAGGGGGAGAATCTTCATCTTCCTCCTCCTCGTTTTCACGGAGAGTGCGTCTTGGAGTTATCGGACGATGAGTCCGATACCACCTGGCGCCGGGAACTCTTTCGGGTTCCCGTGGCCTTCTTCTTGGTCTTCTCCGGCACCTCATAAGCAGCCGGAGTCCGCATCTCCGTCAGGAGAGCGTCTGCAGGGTCTTCGGGCAGAGGGGCCGGACAGTTAATCTGCTCCGATGTCTCCACCCAGTCCTGTCAAAGGCATGGGAGCTCAAACCCCGCACATGGTTAAGCTATGGGAAATAAATACCCTACCAGATGTACAGAACTTACCGGATTCGTAGGGCGCTTCACGCTTAGCCCGCGGTCCTCGGCGCCCTTAAACAGCACCTTCCAGCCATCCTTGTGCATCGTGTCAAAGAGCTCGCGTAGAGTCTGGTGCTGGGCCGGGTAGAACTCCCATAAGTTGAAAGCCCATTGTTGACACGGGAGGATCCGGCGGAAGAGCATGACCTAGACTATGTTGACAAGCTTAAGTTTCTTGCTTATCATGTTCTGGATACACTTCTGGAGTCCGTCCAGCTCCACCGATGAGCCCCAGGACAGGCCCTTCTCCTTCCAGGAAGTAAGCCGAGTGGGGATTCCGGATTGAAACTCGGGGGCCGCCACCTAGTTGGTGTCGCGCGGCTCGGTGATGTAGAACCACCCCGATTGCCACCCCTTTATGATGTCCACGAAGTAGCCCTTGAGCCATGTAACGCTAGGCATTTTTCCCACCATGGCTCCGCCGCATTCCGCTTGTTGGCCGCCTACTACCTTCGGCTTGACATTGAAGGTCTTCAGCCATAGGCCGAAGTGGGGCCCGATGCGGAGGAAAGCCTCGCACACGATGATGAACGCCGAGATGTTGAGGATAAAATTCGGGGCCAGATCATGGAAGTCCAGCCCATAATAGAACATAAGGCCGCGGACGAATGGATGGAGGGGAAACCCCAGTCCGCGGACGAAGTGGGGGAGGAAAACCACCCTTTCGTGAGGTTCCGGGGTAGGGACGATCTGCCCCGCGGCTGGCAGCCGGTGCGCGATATCCGCGGCTAAGTATCCGGCCCCACGTAGTTTTTTGATGTGTCCCTCCGATGAGGAGGAGCATCCACTTGCCTCCCGCTCCGGACATGTTTGGAGAGAGTTGAGGAGAAGGATGTGGACTTGGGCGCTGGAGCTCGAGTGCGCGAGAATGGATGAGCAAGGAGGAAGAAGGCGTGGGTAGAAAAAGGTGAAACCTTATCCCTTTATAAGGGCGGACGAAACTATGCGCCCCCACCAGCCTGGTAAAACTCGCTTATCCCCCAAGCGCCGTAATTGATGGCGCGGTTGGGTTACCCACGTCCGTATTGATGGGAATCCCGTAATAAGGGGACACGATCTCTGCTTCGACAAGACGTGCCAAGGAAACCGCCTCGCGAAACACGCTGATAGGTTATGAAAAACGATTCGAATAAAGACCTGGCTGTGGTGTGATGTCACGCTACGGGGTACGTCAGCAGATTAGATTTGTGGAAATATTATTCTCTCTACGGTGGTATGTGGAACTTGTTTTGCAGAGCCGGACACGATCCTCGTGTTCAAAATCTTCTATGAAGTATTCGGAGGAGGAACCCGCCTTGCAATGCCGAAGACAATCTGCGCGCCGGACTCATCGTCATTGAAGCCTGGTTCAGGGGCTACTGAGGGAGTCCTGGATTAGGGGGTATCCGGACAGCCGGATTATATCCTTTGGCCGGACTGTTGGACTATGAAGATACAAGATTGAAGACTTCGTCCCGTGTCCGGATGGGACTCTCCTTGGCGTGGAAGGCAAGCTTGGCAATACGGATATGTAGATCTCCTCTTTTAACCGACTCTGTGTAACCCTAGCCCCCTCCGGTGTCTATATAAACCGGAGGGTTTAGTCCGTAGGACAACATACAATCATACCATAGGCTAGCTTCTAGGGTTTAGCCTCTCTGATCTCGTGGTAGATCAACTCTTGTACTACTCATATTATCAAGAACAATCAAGCAGGACGTAGGGTTTTACCTCCATCAAGAGGGCCCGAACCTGGGTAAAACATCGTGTCCCCTGCCTCCTGTTACCATCCGCCTTAGACGCACAGTTCGGGACCCCCTACCCGAGATCCGCCGGTTTTGACACCGACAATAGCCTTCCAATATATCGATCTTTACGTCTTGGCAATTTCGAGACTCCTCGTCATGTCAGTGATCTCATCTGGGACCCCGAACAATCTTCGGTACATCAAATCACATAACTCATAATACAAATCGTCATCGAACGTTAAGCGTGCGGACCCTACGGGTTCAAGAACTATGTAGACATGACCGAGACACATCTCCGGTCAATAACCAATAGCGGAACTAGGATGCTCATATTTGCTCCTACATATTCTACGAAGATCTTTTATCGGTCAAACTGCATAACAACATACGTTGTTCCCTTTGTCATCGATGTGTTACTTGCCCGAGATTCGATCATCGGTATCCTCATACCTAGTTCAATCTCGTTACCGGCAAGTCTCTTTACTCATTTCGTAATGCATCATCCCGCAACTAACTCATTAGTCACATTGCGTGCAAGGCTTATATTGATGTGCATTACCGAGAGGGCCCAGAGATACCTCTCCAACAATCGGAGTGACAAATCCTAATCTCGATCTATGCCAACTCAACAAACACCATCGGAGACACCTGTAGAGCATCTTTATGATCACCCAGTTAGGTTGTGACGTTTGATAGCACACAAGGTGTTCCTACGGTATTCGGGAGTTACATAATCTCATATATTGGGGAACGCTGTAGTTTCAAAAAATTCCTACGCACACACAGGATCATGGTGATACATAGCTACGAGAGGGGAGAGTGTGTCCACGTACCCTCGTAGACCGAAAGCGGAAGCGTTAGCACAACACGGTTGATGTAGTCGTACGTCTTCATGATCTGATCGATCCAAGTACCGAACGCACGGCACCTCCGAGTTCAGCACAGGTTCAGCTCGATGACATCCCACGAACTCTGATTCAGCAGAGCTTCATGATACATCCATTTTGCATCATGCTTTTATATCAATATTTATTGCATTATGGGCTGTTATTACACATTATGTCACAATACTTATGCCTATTCTCTCTTATTTTACAAGGTTTACATAAAGAGGGAGAATGCCGGCAGCTGGGATTCTGGGCTGGAAAAGGAGCAAATATTAGAGACCTATTCTGCACAGCTCCAAAAGTCCTGAAACTTCACGGAAGATGTTTTCCAAATATATAAAAAATACAGAGAGCAAGAACTTCACCAGGGGGGCCACACCCTGCCCACGAGGGTGGGGGCGCGCCCCCTACCTCGTGGGCCCCCTGGTGGCCCTCCGGTGGCCATCTTCTGCTATATGGAGTCTTTCGATGGGAAAAAAATCATAAGCCATCTTCTCGGACGAAACTCCGCCGCCACGAGGCGGAACCTTGGCGGAACCAATCTAGGGCTCTGGCGGAGCTGTTCTGCCGGGGAAACTTCCCTCCCAGAGGGGAAATCATCGCCATCGTCATCACCAACGCTCCTCTCATCGGGAGAGGGCAATCTCCATCAACATCTTCATCAGCACCATCTCCTCTCAAAACCCTAGTTCATCTCTTGTATCCAATTCTTGTCTCCAAGTCCGGGATTGGTGCTAGTAGGTTGCTAGTAGTGTTAATTACTCCTTGTAGTTGATGCTAGTTGGTTTTTGGTGGAAGATCATATGTTCAGATCCTATATGCATATTAATACCCCTCTGATTATGAACATGTTTATGCTTTGTGAGTAGTTACTTTTGTTCCTGAGGACATGGGAGAAGTCTTGCTATTAGTAGTCATGTGAATTTGGTATTCGTTCGATATTTTGATGAGATGTATGTTGTCTCTCCTCTAGTGGTGTTATGTGAACGTCGACTACATGACACTTCACCATTATTTGGGCCTAGAGGAAGGCATTGGGAAGTAATAAGTAGATGATGGGTTGCTAGAGTGACAGAAGCTTAAACCCTAGTTTATGCGTTGCTTCGTAAGGGGCTGATTTGGATCCATATGTTTCATGCTATGGTTAGGTTTACCTTAATACTTTTGTTGTAGTTGCGGATGCTTGCAATAGAGGTTAATCATAAGTGGGATGCTTGTCCAAGTAAGGGACAGTACCCAAGCACCGGTCCACCCACATACCAAATTATCAAAGTACCGAACGCGAATCATATGAACGTGATGAAAACTAGCTTGACGATATTCCCATGTGTCCTCGGGAGCGCTTTACATCATATAAGAGTTTGTCCAGGCTTGTCCTTTGCTACAAAAAGGATTGGGCCACCTTGCTGCACCTTATTTACTTTTGTTACTTGTTGCTCATTACAAATTATCTTATCACAAAACTATCTGTTACCACTTATTTCAGTACTTGCAGAGAATACCTTGCTGGAAACCGCTTATCATTTCCTTCTGCTCCTCGTTGGGTTCGACACTCTTACTTATCGAAAGGACTATGATAGATCCCCTATACTTGTGGGGTAATCACTTCACAGGAGAGTTTCGTCAGCACGACGGCATGATGACGGTGGTGATGATGCTACCGATGCAGGGCTTCGCCTAAGCACCGCTACGATATGATCGAGGTGGATTATGGTGGAGGGGGGCACCGCACACGGCTGGGAGAGATCAACAGATCAACTTGTGTGTCTAGAGGTGCCCCTGCCCCCGTATATAAAGGAGCAAGGGGGGAGGCCGCCGGCCCCTGTAGGCGCACCAGGAGGAGGAGTCCTCCTCCTAGTAGGAGTAGGACTCCCCTCTTTCCTACTCCTACTAGGAGGGGGAAAGGAAGGGGGAGAGGGAGAAGGAAAGGGGGGCGCCGCCCCCTCTCCTAGTCCAATTCAGACCAGAGGGGGAGGGCGCGCGGCTGCCCTAGGCCAGCCCTCTCTCTCTCCACTAAGGCCCATAAGGCCCTATTTCTCCGGGTTCCGGTAACCCTCCGGCACTCCGGTTTTCTCCGAAATCCACCCGGAACACTTCCGGTGTCCGAATATAGTCGTCCAATATATCGATCTTTACGTCTCGACCATTTCAAGACTCCTCGTCATGTCCGTGATCATATCGACTCCGAACTACCTTCGGTACATCAAAACACAAAAACTCATAATACCGATCGTCAACAGAACTTTAAGCGTGCGGACCCTACGGGTTCGAGAACTATGTAGACATGACCGAGACACGTCTCCGGTCAATAACCAATAGCGGAACCTGGATGCTCATAGTTCCCACATATTCTACGAAGATCTTTATCGGTCAAACCACATAACAACATACGTTGTTCCCTTTGTCATCGGTATGTTACTTGCCCGAGATTCGATCGTCGGTATCTCAATACCTAGTTCAATCTCGTTACCGGCAAGTCTCTTTACTCGTTCCGTAATGCAACATCCCAACTAACTCATTAGTCACATTGCTTGCAAGGCTTATAGTGATGTGCATTACCGAGAGGGCCCAGAGATACCTCTCCGACAATCGGAGTGACAAATCCTATTCTTGATCTATGCCAACTCCACGAGTACATCGGAGACACCTGTAGAGCACCTTTATAATCACCCAGTTACGTTGTGACGTTTGGTAGCACACAAAGTGTTCCTCCGTAATCGGGAGTTGCATAACCTCATAGTCATAGGAACATGTATAGTCATGAAGAAAGCAATAGCAGTAAACTAAACGATCAAGTGCTAAGCTAACGAATGGGTCAAGTCAATCACATCATTCTCCTAATGATGTGATCCCGTTAATCAAATGACAACTCACGTATATGGTTAGGAAACTTAACCATTTTTGATCAACGAGCTAGTCAAGTAGAGGCATACTAGTGACACTCTGTTTGTCTATGTATTCACACATGTATTATGTTTCCGGTTAATACAATTCTAGCATTAATAATAAACATTTATCATGAAATAAGGAAATAAATAATAACTTTATTATTGCCTCTAGGGCATATTTCCTTCAGTCTCCCACTTGCACTAGAGTCAATAATCTAGATTACACAGTAATGATTCTAACACCCATGGAGCCTTGGTGCTGATCATGTTTTGCTCGTGGAAGAGGCTTAGTCAACGGGTCTGCAACATTCAGATCCATATGTATCTTGCAAATCTCTATGTCTCCCACCTGGACTTGATCCGGATGGAATTGAAGCGTCTCTTGATGTGCTTGGTTCTCTTGTGAAATCTGGATTCCTTTGCCAAGGCAATTGCACCAGTATTGTCACAAAAGATTTTCATTGGACCCGATGCACTAGGTATGACACCTAGATCGGATATGAACTCCTTCATCCAGACTCCTTCATTCGCTGCTTCCGAAGCAGCAATGTACTCTGCTTCACATGTAGATCCCGCCACGACGCTTTTAGAACTGCTCCAACTGACAGCTCCACCGTTAATATAAACACGTATCCGGTTTGCGATTTAGAATCGTCCGGATCAGTGTCAAAGCTTGCATCAACATAACCATTTACGATGAGCTCTTTGTCACCTCCATATACGAGAAACATATCCTTAGTCCTTTTCAGGTATTTCAGGATGTTCTTGACCGCTGTCCAGTGATCCACTCCTGGATTACTTTGGTACCTCCCTGCTAAACTTATAGCAAGGCACACATCAGGTCTGGTACACAGCATTGCATACATGATAGAGCCTATGGCTGAAGCATAGGGAACATCTTTCATTTTCTCTCTATCTTCTGCAGTGGTCGGGCATTGAGTCTTACTCAACTTCACACCTTGTAACACAGGCAAGAACCCTTTCTTTGCTTGATCCATTTTGAACTTCTTCAAAACTTTGTCAAGGTATGTGCTTTGTGAAAGTCCAATTAAGCGTCTTGATCTATCTCTATAGATCTTGATGCCCAATATATAAGCAGCTTCACCGAGGTCTTTCATTGAAAAACTCTTATTCAAATATCCTTTTATGCTATCCAGAAATTCTATATCATTTCCAATCAACAATATGTCATCCACATATAATATTAGAAATGCTACAGAGCTCCCACTCACTTTCTTGTAAATACAGGCTTCTCCAAAAGTCTGTATAAAACCATATGCTTTGATCACACTATCAAAACGTTTATTCCAACTCCGAGAGGCTTGCACCAGTCCATAAATGGATCGCTGGAGCTTGCACACTTTGTTAGCACCCTTTGGATCGATAAAACCTTCAGGTTGCATCATATACAACTCTTCTTCCAGAAATCCATTCAGGAATGCAGTCTTTACATCCATTTGCCAAATTTCATAATCATAAAATGCGGCAATAGCTAACATGATTCGGACGGACTTAAGCATCGCTACGGGTGAGAAGGTCTCAATCTCTCTCTCCTTGAACTTGTCAAAAACCTTTTGCAACAAGTCGAGCTTTGTATACAGTAACATTACCGTCAATGTCTGTCTTCTTCTTGAAGATCCATTTGTTCTCAATGGCTTGTCGATCATCGGGCAAGTCAACCAAAGTCCACACTTTGTTCTCATACATGGATCCCATCTCAGACTTCATGGCCTCAAGCCAGTTTGCGGAATCTGAGCTCATCACCACTTCTTCATAGTTCATAGGTTCGTCATGGTAAAGTAACATGACCTCCAGAGCTGGATTCCCGTACCACTCTGGCGCAGATCTTGCTCTGGTTGACCTACGAGGTTTGGTAGTAACTTGATCTGAAGTTTCATGATCATCATCATTAGCTTCCTCACTAATTGGTGTAGATGTCACAGGAACCGGTTTCTGTGATGAACTACTTTCCAATAAGGGAGTAGGTATAGTTACCTCATCAAGTTCTACTTTCCTCCCACTCACTTCTTCCGAGAGAAACTCCTTCTCTAGAAAGGATCCATTCTTAGCAACGAATATCTTTCCTTCGGATCTATGATAGAAGGTGTACCCAATAGTTTCCTTTGGGTATCCTATGAAGACACATTTCTTCGATTTGGGTTCGAGCTTATCAGGTTGAAGCTTTTTCATAGAAGCATCGCAGCCCCAAACTTTAAGAAACGAGAACTTTGGTTTCTTGCCAAACCATAGTTCATAAGGTGTCATCTCAACGGATTTTGGTGGTGCCCTATTTAACGTGAATGCAACCGTCTCTAAAGCATAACCCCAAAATGATAGTGGTAAATCTGTAAGAGACATCATAGATCACACCAAATCTAGTAAAGTACGATTACGATATTCGGACACACCATTACGCTTTGGTGTTCCGGGTGGCGTGAGTTGCGAAACTATTCCGCATTGTTTCAAATGTAGGCCAAACTCGTAACTCAAATATTCTCCTCCACAATCAGATCACAGAAACTTTATTTTCTTGTTACGATGATTTTCCACTTCACTCTGAAATTCTTTGAACTTTTCTAATGTTTCAGACTTATGTTTCATTAAGTAGATATACCCATATCTGCTCAAATCATCTGTGAAGGTGAGAAAATAACGATACCCGCCACGAGCCTCAATATTCATCGGACCACATACATCAATATGTATGATTTCCAACAAATCTGTTGCTCGCTCCATAGTTCCGAGAGTTTTAGCATCAATTGCCCGTAGGGTGTCGGTGTCAAAACCGGCGGATCTCGGGTAGGGGGTCCCGAACTGTGCGTCTAAGGCGGATGGTAACAGGAGGCAGGGACACGATGTTTTACCCAGGTTCGGGCCCTCTTGATGGAGGTAAAACCCTACGTCCTGCTTGATTTATTCTTGATGATATGAGTGTTACAAGAGTTGATCTACCACGAGATCGGAGAGGCTAAACCCTAGAAGCTAGCCTATGGTATGATTGTATGTTGTCCTACGGACTAAAACCCTCCGGTTTATATAGACACCGGAGGGGCTAGGGTTACACAAGGTCGGTTACAAAGGAGGAGATATACATATCCGTATTGCCTAAGCTTGCCTTCCACGCCAAGTAGAGTCCCATCCGGACACGGACGAAGTCTTCAATCTTGTATCTTCATAGTCCAACAGTCCGGCCAAAGGATATAATCCGGCTGTCCGGATACCCCCTAATCCAGGACTCCCTCAGTAGCCCCTGAACCAGGCTTCAATGACGATGAGTCCGGCGTGCAGTATTGTCTTCGGCATTGCAAGGCGGGTTCCTCCTCCGAATACACCACGGAAGAATTTGAATACAAGGATAGTGTCCGACCCTGCAAAATAAGTTCCACATACCACCGTAGAGAGAATAATATTTCCACAAATCTAATCTGCTGACACGTTTTGGCAACATGACATTATGCCATGGCCCGGTGATTATTCGAACCGTTTCCTTTAACTAGCCCCGCACATAACGCGAGGCAGTTTCTTGACACGTCTTGTCAAAGCAGAGATCGTGTCCCCCTTATTACGGGATTCTCATCAATACGGGCGTGGGTAACCCAACCGCGCCATCGATTACGGCGCTTGGGGGATAAGCGAGTTTTACCAGGCTAGTGGGGGCGCATAGTTTCGGCCGCCCTTATAAAGGGACAAGGTTTAACCTTTTTCTACCCACGCCTTCTTCCTCCTTGCTCATCCATTGCGCACTCGAGCTCCAACGCCCAAGTCCACATCCTTCCCCTCAACCTTCTCCAAACATGTCCGGAGCGGGAGGCAAATGGATGGCTTCCTCCGTTACGGAGGGACACATCAAGAAGCTGCGCGAGCCGGATACTTAGCCGCGAATATCGCGCATCGGCTGCCCGCTGCGGGGCAGATCGTTCCTACCCCGGAACCTCACGAGAGGGTAGTTTTCCTCCACCACTTCCTCCGCGGACTGGGGTTTCCCCTCCATCCATTCGTCCGGTCTCATGTTCTACTACGGGCTGGACTTCCATGATCTGGCCCCGAACTTCATCCTCAACATTTCGGCGTTCATCGTCGTGTGTGAGGCTTTCCTCCGCATCCGGCCCCACTTCGGCCTGTGGCTGAAGACCTTCAATATCAAGCCGAAGGTGGTGGGAGGCCAACAAGCAGAATGCGGCGGAGCCATGGTGGGCAAGATGCCCAATGTTATATGGCTTGAAGGCTCCTTCGTGGAGACCATAAAGGGGTGGCAATCGGCGTGGTTCTACATCACCGAGCCGCGCGACACCAACTGGGTGGCTGGGCCCCCGAGTTTCGATCCGAATCCCCACGCGGCTCACCTCCTGGAAAGAGAAGGGCCTGTCCTGGGGTTCATCGGTGGAGCTGGACGGACTCCAGAATGTATCCGGAATATGGCAAGCAAGAAGCTCAAGCTTGTCAACATAGTCCAGGTCATGCTCATCCGCCGGATCCTCCCGTGTCAACAACGGGATTTCAACTTGTGGGAGTTCGACCCGGCCCAGCACCAGACTCTGAGCGAGCTCTTCGACACGACGCACAAGGACGTCTGGAGGTGCTGTTCAAGGGCGCCGAGGTCCCTCCCTCTCTCACCGAGGACCGCGGGCTAAGCGCGAAGCGCCTAGCGCATTCGGTGAGTTCTATACATCCGGTAGGATATTTATTTCCCCTAGCTTAATCATGTGCGGGGTCTGAGCTCCATGCCTTTGACAGGACTGGGTGGAGACGTCGGGGCAGATTAACTGTCCGGCCCCTCTGCCCGAAGACACTGCGGACGCTCTCCTGACGGAGATGCTGACTCCGGCTCCTTACAAGGTGCCGGAGAAGACCAAGAAGGCCAAGGGAACCCGAAAGAGTTCCCGACGCCAGGTGTTATCGGACTCATCGTCCGATAACTCCGCGACGCACTCCTCCCCCGAAGACGAGGAGGAAGATGAAGATGCTCCCCCTCCAGTCGGGGGAGACAAGAAAAGGAAGGCCGCCCCAACCGGGGGGGGGCCGAAGGGTCCAAGAAGGGAAGGACTCTCCTTTCCCGACTATTTCCACCACCGCGCCGAAGGCGAAGACGAGTGGCTGCTCAGGCCAAGCCCCTGGCGAAGTCGTAAGTATTCGGATGCCAGAGTAACTCATAGCATACCTTTGTCGCACTGCTTCTCCTAACGCCGAATTATGATTATGCAGACCGCCACGAGCCCGTATCGACGTATCGTCGGACGGCTCCCTGGGCTCGTCGGATATGGATAGCGATCCACTTCCGACCGCCACCTCCCCTTGCCCTAGCGACAATGCCGAGGTATTGTCTCAAGAGGCACCGGGTCGAGGGGAGACAGTCCCGGAGGCGCCTCAAGGCGACCTTCCGGACTCCGGGAGCAGAGGGAGCAGCTCCCGAGGGCTCCGAGTTTGGCCCTCAGCCGAACACGCGCCGGAACCTCCAGTGGTTCCGGACTCAGGCAGGCGGCCTCCTTCCAAAAGGGGCAAGACGCCTGTGCCGGTGACCTCTGTCCATCCAGAGGCACCGGACAATCTGCTGGGAGCGCTTCACGCACTTCCATCGACGAAGAGCACCGCACTATTATGAGTGCGGTGATCCAGAAGGTTCAGTCCGCCAAGAGCGGACTGACTGAAGCCTGTGCCAGCCTTCTGACAGGCTTTGAGGTAAGTATTTGAAATATAGGAAAAATATTACCGCATAGACAGTAGCCCCTGATGCTCTGTTCGGTGTTCACAAAGAAAAGCCGAACAGAGGATCAAACAATATCGCAGGAGTCTAATATAAGTATGTCTATATGCGTATGCAGGCTTCGCTGCTGGCCTCTGCCGCACTGACTGCGGAGGTCGCCGCACTGAAGCAGGACCTCGAAGGTCCAAGAAGAGCTCGGCCTTGCCAAGAGGCAGCTCGAGGAGAACAAAGGTAAGTAATACCTAGTCTATGGATATATATATAAAAAAGAATGCGATTGCAAAATGACAGGATCATCGTAAATTTGCCAGGGGCCACGACCGAGGTGGCGACCCTGAAGCAAGCGCTATCCGAGGCCGAAAACAAAGCGGCCAAGGAGCGCACCGAGGGAAAGGCAGAGGCACGGGTGGGCGAGGTCAAGAGAGCTCCACGCTCTCGTGACGAAGCACGAGGCATTGGAGCTTGACTTGAAGACGCGAGAGTCCGAGCTTGCCGCGGCCCTTGAGAGCGCAAAGAATGCCAAGGCCGAAGCCCAAAAGGCCCTCCAGGAGATTGATGCGATGAAGAAGATAGCGGCGGGTAAGGCATTCTATATGCAAAGCAAGCATGTGAAAGTAAATTACTTGTTACTTACCCGAATCCGGAGCTCTCCAGGAGCATTCGCAGATTTGCCCCGCAGCGTGTCGGATGCCGCACAGTTTTACCAGGCCGAGGAGGGAAGCTCAACGGAGAAGCTGTTCTGGTCTCAGTATACTGGGACCGAACACCCGATGCCTCTGAGCGACCAGCTGAAGCAACTGGTCGAGCTGCACAAGGCGGCCGAACAGGCCATGAAGGGCTTTATAGTCCGGATGTGGCCTGCGACGCCCTTCCCAACAGCTACTTCGGCCTGGTGAGGCGGCTTGTGGATGCCTGCCCACGGCTGGAAGTCATCAAGCGGTCCGTCTGCATCGAAGGTGCACGCCGGGCTTTCGCCCGTGTGAAGGTGCAATGGGCCAAGATGGACGCCGTGAAGCTGGTGAAGGAAGGGCCGCCGCAGGGCAAGGAGCATCGCCACCCAGAGTGTACTATGAGGTGTCCTGAAGGGTGCCCGTCTCAGCGGACGAGTGTGCAAAAGATGTAATATTTGAATGAACTTGCTCGTGTAATTCCTGTATATGAAAACTTGTTCATATGCGCTATGCAACGCTTGTTTGAATTTAAAATATTACCTTCTGTTCGGCTGTTTATCAAATCTGAGAGATGGCTAGTCGTCGGCTTCTGCCCCCATGCCACGAGTGCTGGGGTGTTCGGATAAACCTGAGCACTCTTGTTCCCATTGTTGGGTCCTTCGAGGGAGGTGCTCAGCACAACGAACAAGGCAATCGGACTATAATGCGTTATCACTCTCACTTAGCCATAGAATTCTATAATTTTAAATTTCGGCGAAGCCCCTAGTATTCGGAAGGCCGAATTCGGGGCGCGATACACGCCTTAAGCCGGACAGGGCCGACTCCTCGCTCTAAGCGGCATAAGTCTTTAGGGACTTGAAACCTCTCGAACAGCGACCAGTCTCTCGCCTTATCATGACAGTCAGTTTTAGCTTTCTCTACTGAGGTGCTTAGCCCAGCAGAACCGGGGCACAATCGCAGTAGTTCTCCCAGTGCTACCTTAGCCGATATAGCGGAACGTAAGGTACCAAAACATGGGAGCCGGGCAAACCCAACTATTGACCCAAGACATGATTCGGAGCTGATGCATATAATGCTATAAGTTCGGGGTGCCGCACTGTCGAAAGTGTTCGGACTTCTCACGCCGTATTATGGGGTATGCTTAAGCCCCTAGCGTATTGGCCGTACCAGAGTGTACGGGTGCTAGATGTCATGAATGAACATATATATATAAAAGGAAGAATGCAATAATAGTCTTAATGCTATGCATTGTTTATTCAAAAAGGTGCGTTAAAGCAGAATGATACAAGTAGTGCGATAAGCAAAAAGTAGGACTGTTTGACATGTCCCTTCCAAGGGCAAGCTGAGGAATAGTATTAAAGCAAATATTTCACTCGTTATCGTAATCCACCTGGGAGTTCCGTGGTGTGACGTAGCTTTCTGCCTCCTTGGTTGCTTGCATCATGTGTTCGGCAATCATGCTGCCGGACAGGGTTTCCAGAGATTAAAGTCCTGAAAGAGAAAAATAACAAAGCGGGAAGCCCCTAGTGCGTGTTTAAGCCGCGACTTGGAGCGTGCCGCAGTCGTGCCCCCTCCCCGCCTGTGCCCATGGTATTTTTAATGCGTAATTATGTACGCGTGGCACGGATTTCGCCGTTTGGCTGGGACCGGGGTGGGGGCCGCATTGCTATGTGAGCTCGGAACGTGCCAGGCGGTCCGTTGCCGATTACTCCTGGGCGCGCTTGAAGGTGTCCGGGTCCTTAATCGCCGAACTAGTGGATTGCCTTAAGAGGCTGCTTTGTGCTTCTGCTGCGAGGGCCGCAGTGTGCTCCTCCGTGCGGAGAGAGCGCTCTGTGTTTCCATTGACTGTGATGACCCCCCGAGGTCCTGGCATCTTGAGCTTGAGGATATGCATAATGCGGTACCACATTGAATCTCGCAAATGCGGTTCGCCCGAGCAGTGCATGGTAACCACTGCGAACGGGACTATGTCGAAGATTAACTCTTCGCTTCGGAAGTTATCCGGGGATCCGAAGACCACTTCCAGTGTGACTGAGCCTGTGCAATGGGCCTCTACACCTGGTATGACGCCTTTAAAGGTCGTTTTTGTGGGTTTGATCCTTGAGGGATCTATACCCATTTTGCGCACTGTGTCCTGATAAAGCAGGTTCAGGCTGCTGCCGCCATCCATAAGGACTCGAGTGAGGTGAAATCCGTCAATGATTGGGTCTAGGACCAATGCGGCGAATCCGCCATGACGGATACTAGTGGGGTGGTCCCTGCGATCGAAGGTGATCGGACAGGAGGAAACCATGGGTTGAACTTTGGGGCGACTGGCTCCAACGCATATACGTCCCTGAGCGCACGCTTCCGTTCCCTCTTGGGGATGTGGGTTGCGTATATCATGTTCACCGTCCGCACTTGGGGGGAACCTCTTCTGTCCTCCGGTGTTCGGCTGCCGGGGCTCCTCCTCGTCATCGCTATGTGACCCCTTATCTTTGTTTTCGGCATTTAACTTGCCGGCCTGCTTGAACACCCAACAATCCCTGTTGGTGTGGTTGGCTGGCTTGTCGGGGGTGCCGTGTATTTGACACGAGCGATCGAGTATACGGTCCAAACTGGACGGGCCCGGAGTGCTTCTTTTGAATGGCTTTTTCCGCTGACCGGGTTTAGAGCCTTTGAATCCGGCATTGACTGCCGTATCCTCGGTATTGTCGCTGTTAATGCGGCGCTTATGTTTGTTGCGACGTGACCTGCCATTGCTCCTTGGTATCCGAAGTACCATGGTTCTTTGATATGTTATTACTGCGAGCCAGCCAGCTGTCTTCTCCCCGCACAAAAGCGGGTCATGAGTGTCGTGAGGGCTGCCATAGATTTCGGCTTTTCCTGACCAAGGTGCCGGGCTAGCCACTCGTCGATGTTGTGCTTGAAAGCTGCTAGGGCCTCTGCATCCGGACAGTCGACGATTTGATTTTTCTTTGTTAGGAACCGTGTCCAGAATTGCCTGGCCGATTCCTCTGGCTGCTGAATTATGTGGCTCAAGTCATCGGCATCTGGTGGTCGCACATAAGTGCCCTGAAGTTGTCGAGGAATGCGGCTTCCAGATCTTCCCAACAGCCAATGGACTCTGCTGGCAAGCTGTTGAGCCAATGCCGAGCTGGTCCTTTGAGTTTGAGTGGGAGGTATTTGATGGCGTGTAGGTCATCACCGCGGGCCATGTGGATGTGCAGGAGGAAATCCTCGATCCATACCGCAGGATCTGTTGTGCCGTCGTATGATTCTATATTTACGGGTTTGAAACCCTCTGGGATTTGATGATCCATTACTTCGTCTGTGAAGCATAGGGGGTGTGCGGCGCCTCTGTACTGGGCTATATCGCGACGCAGCTCAAATGAGTCTTGCCCGCTGTGTTCGGCCCGGCCGGACTTACTTTTACTGTATCCGGCGTGACGATTATCGTCTCGCATAGTGGCGCGCCCTCGTGATCCGTAGATCGATCTTGCATGTTTTGCTTTGTCCTCCAATACGTCTCGCAGGTCTGGCGTATTTCCCCATGCCTTTTTATTTGAATGGCGTCGGGGTGCGGGCTGAGCTTTTGGCTGGAATGCCTCTCTGTCGCGGCCACGAGGTGGCCGATCAGCCGCGTCATACGCCGGGGATGTAGGTCGGTGCTTCCTCCTCCAGTCGGGGTAGCAACCTGCACTTTGGGTAACTCTTGGAGGGGCGTTCGAGTTTATATTCCTCGGCCGCCAGGACTTCAGTCCATCTGTCAGCTAGCAAATCTTGATCAGCTTGAAGCTGCTGCTGCTTTTTCTTAAGGCTATTTGCCGTGGCTATAAGCCGGCGCTTGAAGCGCTCTTGTTCGACGGGATCCTCTGGCACGACGAATTCGTCATCGTCGAGGCTTGCCTCGTCTTCGGAGGGAGGCATGTAATTATCATCCTCCGCCTCTCCATCTGCCGCTCTCTCAGGAGGGCTGGCTCCTCCATCCTCCTACTCTAAATCTTGCTGGAGGGGATTGTTGTTGTCTTCGGCACTGTCCGGAGTGCTATTATCTCCGGTGCCGGTATCACCACTTTTGCCTTGGCGGGACTTAGAGCGGCGCCGCTGACGCCGCGCTTGGGTTGCTTCTTGGAGGGGTCATCCTCCGTTGTCTCGTCGCCATTGCCTTCTTTGGGTGTGTCCACCATGTATATATCGTATGATGAGGTGGCTGTCCAGTGCCCTGTGGGCAGTGGTTCCTCTTCGACTCCCGCATCGTCGTCCATACCGTCGATGTCTTTGCGAGTCGAAGTCGAGCATGTCGGTTAAGTCATCGACAGTGGCTACTAAGTGGGTGGTGGGTGGGCGGCGAATTTCTTCGTCATCCGCATCCCAATCCTGCCGGACGTAGTTCGGCCAGGTCTCCTGACAAGGAGAGAGACCTTAATGAGTTCAGTATGTCGCCAGAAGGGCGAGTGCTGAAAAATATCCGTGGAGGTAAACTCCATGATCGGCGCCCAATCGGATTCGACAGGAACGGCAGGCGGTTCGGAGTCCGTGGCCGGAGAAGGATCCGGCAGTTTGGCAACACGGCTCTCGTGAAGGGTAAGGTCGATATTCGGCTCGATCGCCGCTGAGGATATGGCCTCCGTGACGGGGTCTATCCACCCGTCCATGGATGGCAACTGGCTCCGAATTGAGGCTCGGAGCGGCTGCCGGTGCGATCTCCTGAATACGGTCCGATGGTAGAGCTAAATCGTACTCATCGTGACCGCGTGGCGCACAAGGCAGGGGCTCGAATCCGTCGAAGATCAAGTCTCCGCGGATATCGGCCGTGTAGTTTAAGCTTCCAAACCTGACCTGGTGGCCAGGGGCGTAACTTTCGATCTGCTCCAGATGGCCAAGCGAGTTGGCCCGCAGTGCGAAGCCGCCGAACACAAAGATCTGTCCGGGGAGAAAAGTCTCACCCTGGACTGCATCGCTATCGATGATCGTAGGAGCCATCAAGCCTAACGGCGACGACACAGAGGAACTCTCAATGAAAGCACCAATGTCGGTGTCAAAACCGGCGGATCTCGGGTAGGGGGTCCCGAACTGTGCGTCTAAGGCGGATGGTAACAGGAGGCAGGGGACGATGTTTTACCCAGGTTCGGGCCCTCTTGATGGAGGTAAAACCCTACGTCCTGCTTGATTTATTCTGATGATATGAGTGTTACAAGAGTAGATCTACCACGAGATCGGAGAGGCTAAACCCTAGAAGCTAGCCTATGGTATGATTGTATGTTGTCCTACGGACTAAAACCCTCGGTTTATATAGACACCGGAGGGGGCTAGGGTTACACAAGGTCGGTTACAAAGGAGGAGATATACATATCCGTATTGTCGGCGTTCTGGGAATGGGGGTCCCTAGACTTGCCTGCCTGCGGCCTGCGGCGTGGCTCAAAGGGGGGCCCAGCACGGCCCATCTTCATCAACACAGACCCAAGACCCTCGCGAGGGGCCAAGCCTCACGGGGCGGATGACACGGAGCTTCCTCAGGCACGGCCTCATCAGGCTGGCTCGCGAGGAGGCGGAGAGATCAAGGCGGGGTACCTCACGAGGTGCCCGTGACGCAAGCCATGACGACCAAGGGTGCCAGGCAGGCGCCAGCCCGCGTAGTGTCCTTCTTTCCTCTTTGGTGCAAAGGGAGCAAGCGCAGGCGAGAGCATCAAGCAAAGGCACCCGTTTCGGCGCAAAGAGACCAAGACCAGTCCAACGGCAGGGAGGAAGTCATTGTGGAGCCCAAGCCAGCGTCACCACCAGAGCCTTTGGCAGGCGAGGACCACCTTTAGTCAGGATAAGTGTACCAGATGTTCCCCTTCAAAGTGGCCAATTGTTGGCGCCCTTCCCGCTCAATATTTGGGAAGAGGCCCAGGGCCTTTGCCTATAAATAGGACTAGCCACCCACAGGGTAGAGGAGATCGGATCGCAATCGAGAAGAGAGAGAGAGAGAAGGGTGACTGAACTCCTCCTAGCAGTTCGTCGCCCCAGCCAAGAACAGACCCTCGCGAGGCTGTTCTTCCTTGTATTGCTCATCATCATCAGCCCAAGAGGCAATCCACCACACCACGCACTGGAGTAGGGTATTACACCACAATGGTGGCCCGAACCAGTATAAACCCTATGTCTCTTGTCCTGTTCCTTCCATAGCTTAGATCTTAGCGTGGCGGAGGGGTGCAGGTAGGTAGAAGGCGAAATCTCCGTGCGCACCCCTGTGTGCGAACCTCAAGGGTCTGCCGGAACCCGAAATCCGACATTTGGCGCACCAGGTAGGGGTGCGCCGGAATTCGTCTTCCACCACCCCGTTCTCCTCCGACCATCGCGTCCATGTCTGACGCTCGTCGGGCCCGCGCCGAGCGTCGGGCCGCTCTCGCCTCCCGCGTCGCCCAGACGGCTCCTGTCGGCGGGCGTCCTCGCCGTTCCCGTCACCTGCCGTCAACGCCGCCACCGGCCCGGCGGGGGACGAGCAGCAAGTGTCGTCTCAGCATCCGTCCGTGCGGCAAGACGGCCGCACCGCTACTCCCTCGCTCACCCCAGCTGGTTCTTCGTCCCGCGCGCTCCGCGCACCCATGGAGGCTCGAGCTGCGCTCATCGCGGCAAACGAGTTCCTGCGCTAGCGTCCCGTCGACGACGTCTACGAAGAATGGCTCGACCGCGTTGCCGAGCTCGTCCGCGCCGCAGGGGGCTCTCCTGCGCCGTCCGTTCCGCTGCACCGCACCCCGCCCCGCGCGGGTGAAGAAGCTCCGGGGGCGCCCCAGCCGCCTCCTCCTCAAGAAGGCGCCATGGCTCCAAGGCGCGTGGCCCCTGGGCGGAACCCGCTCCGTCAGGTGCCAGCGCGGCAAGAGCATAGCTGCCAAGAAGTCCCTCGCCCGCAAGAAGCTGCCCGGGCGCTCCCTGCTCCAGCACGCCGCGACCATGCTCCTGCTCCCGCACGTCAAGACCCCGCGCTGCTCCCAGCTGCAGCGCGTGGGGACATGCAAGACCAAGCTCTCCGTCACCCAAGGCCTCCCGTGGCCACAGCAGGCTGCCGTGCCTTCACCACCGAGCTACGCAGCGTCGCATGGCCCGGCAAGTTCAAGCCAGACCTGCCTCCTCGTTACGACGGCACGGCCGACCCTGCGGAGTTCCTCCAGCTCTATGAGCTGGGCATCGAAGCTGCCAACGGAGACGAGAAGGTCATGGCGAACTGGTTTCCCATGGCGCTCAAGGACGGGGCCCGCACCTGGCTCCTGAACCTGGCTCCAGGCATGATCTCCTCCAGGGATGAGATGCGCACCCGCTTCATCGCCAACTTCCAAGGTACTCGCGACCGGCCACCCGCCGTGAGCGACATGCGCCGCATCAAGCAACAACCCGGAGAGACCCTACAAAAGTACATCCAGCGCTTCAACAACGCATGCCTCAAGATTCCCAAGGTGACCGAGGAGGCCATCATCTCAGCCTTCTCCGACGGCGTGCGCGATGTCAAGATGAAGGAGGAGCTGGCGATGCATGAAGACCTGTGCACTTCCTTGGAGTTGTTCAACTTGGCAACCAAGTGCGCCAGGGCTGAAGAAAGGCGTCTCTCCCTCCTCGAGCTGCCTACCACAGACCCAGAAGAGAAGAAGCCCAAGGCCAAGGATGTGAAGCGCAAGGGGGCTGCCGTGCTCGCGGCAGAACCCGACACCAAGCGGGGCAGAGATCAGCCCGAATCTTCCAAGGGTAGTCGGTACTATGTGTACCACGACCTCCACACCCACAACACCAACGAATGTCAAGAGCTCCGAGCCGTGCGAGAAGGAAGGATCGGCCGTTGCCCCGACCGCGGTGACCGGGGCTACGGTCGAGGAGTAGGAAGGAACGCAGGACGCTGGGAAGACCGCTGCCCGCGCCAAGGGTGGCGCGATTGACCTCGCGAGGATCAGTGGCAAGACCCGCCTCGCGAGGGAGACTGGAGGGATCAGCCTCGCGAGGATCGCCCGCAAGGCAACGCAGGCCTCCCTCCACTGCCGCCACAGCCAAGGAGAAACGAGGACCGCCATCAGGACGAGGGGGCTGGGGGCTTCCAGGAGCCGCGCGCGATCGCCTGCATCCTGGGCGGGGCTCAAGCCCCGGCCTCTCAACGCATCTTCAAGCAGTTCGCCTGCGAAGTGAATGCAGTCCTCCCCAAGCTCGAAGCCACGCGCCCTCTCAGGTGGTCGGTGTGTGCCATCACGTTCAGCTCAGCAGATCAGCTCAAGTGTGCGGCCACAGCCGGAGTCCTCCCGATGCTTTGTTCCCTAATCATCAGCAACGTGGTGGTCAACAGGACCCTCATCAATGGCGGGGCAGGGCTCAATGTCCTGTCCGTGGAAACATTCAACAATCTCCAAGTGCCCTACAACTAGCTTCAGCCAACCAAGCCTTTCTCCGGAGTCACCGATGGCTCCACGGTGCCGATTGGGCAGGTCCGCCTCCCTATCACCTTCGGGGCACGCGACAACTACCGCACCGAGCTCATTGACTTCGACGTCGCCCACATTCGTCTGCCATACAACGCCATCCTTGGGTACCCAGCGCTGGCCAAGTTCATGGCCGTAACTCACCACGGCTACAACGTCCTCAAGATGCTAGGAAGTGGCGGAGTCATCACGGTGCCATGTGAAGAGAAGGACGCGGTGTGTTCCCTGGAACGAGCCTTTCAGGCCGCATCACTGGAAGACCCAGATCGCGGAAGCAGGAGGCTTCCCGAGACCGCCCCCAAGAAGAAGAAGACATCGTCCGGCCCGGCCCCTCAGGAGGCAGGCCCCTCAGGGCCCGCGCCTGCCCAGGGGGAACCTCCTTCCATCGCATAGGAAAGCGTGCCCAGCACCCTCCTCAGGCAGCGCTCGGGGGCTCTCCCCTGGAGGGTCACCGACCTGGCTAAGGTCACGAGGGAGGCGCTTGGGCACCACATGGAGGCGTGTTTCGAAGCACGTTTCCCTCAAGAAGGAGTAAGGCAAGGAGAGCCAGACCCTCAGGAGTTCGTCAGCAAGGCCATTCAGGAGCTACAGGAGTCAAGAGTCATGAAAGGTGGCCGCCGCCTACCAGTTGTGGCTCCCCATCCAGGTGAGGATGGTGGGCTGCGCGTCTGCATCGACATACCAGGGCTTAGTCGAGTCGCCTCTCTGGACCGCCTCTGGCCCTCGCGAGTGGGGCGCTGCGAAGGTCCGCCCCACAGCTACGTTCGCATGCCTTACGTCTTGCCGAACGCGGCTGCCACGTACCAGCGCCTCATGAGGGGTATCATGGAGGCTCAAGAGCCCAGGCGTGCCGCAGCCCTGGCGGAGATGGAGATGGTCAGCGAGGAGCCACCAGCGCCTCCGCCTGGGGGCTCGTGAGGATCGGCTTCCGCAGCCCACCGAGTCTGCTACACCAACACTCCTTCGTCCTCAACATCATCAGGTGACATCTTCCAAGTCTCATTTCCAGCTGGGAGCGCCCCCCATGGCTGCATTATTCCCAGGCCGCATGGGTCCGTCCCTGCGGCATGTATCCCTTTTATTTCATGTTGTTAGCTTACCTTGTTGGGGGCGCCCCTCAGGCTGCATCATCCCCCAAGTCGCTCGAGCCAGACCCAGCGGCATGTATCCCTTTTGCGTTTATTTCCGGCTATGCGTTCGACCCACCATGCTTGATTATTTGATGCCTATCCACGGCACCTCTTCTTCTCCATGCTGACCACTTGCACGTTAAAGGGGGGGTACCTGAGCATCGCGACTTAGGGCTCTTACTAGCTCTCCAGCCCTCACCCTCTGGCCTTGTCCACGGCATCGCGACCTGGCATACTAGCGACGGCTGAGACCAGCTCGAGGGCCGGGACCCGAGGACGTGGAGGGCCGGGACCTGAGGACGTAGAGTGCCGACATCTAACCAAATTTGCAGGGACACATCACAAGATAAGGCCCAGTGCCAGGCGCAACCCGCCTAGAGGTAGGGCCCCGTGAGTCCCGCACTGGCTCACGGGTGCCCAGATACACCTCGCCAGGCCCTACCGTGCCAGCCACGTGTCAGGGCGGGGCTGTACACGCCCCGGGGGCTCCTCCCGGAGGGGAGCCCCCTCCCACGTACCAGTGGAAGCACCATGCTCCGCGCTGGCTGACGACACTGTCGAGGAGCGGCTATGCCCGTACACATACGGAAGCGCTATGCTCCGCGCTGGTGATAAACAACTGAGGGCGGCCCCCGGGCCGCATCAACCTCAGGGAGCCCAGAGCTCAGTGTCTAGCCTCATCGTAACGCCTCCCCACGGGAGTGCCGCGCGAGGGGGCTGGGCACGGGGGCTGCGCCTGGGTCACGCCCAGACGCACGCCACCCAGCCAGGCCCCCCCGGGCCTGGTTCGTCGCGCGTCTCTCCCCGAGCGGAGCCAAGGTACGAAGGCCGTTTGAGCGTCAAGGGGGACTCCTGAGCATCGCGACTCAGGAGCCTAACTGGTCACGTAGCCCCTCACTCCTTAGTTCCGAAAGGCTAACGGCGGTTGAGGTATGCGCGCGGCCGGGCTCTGCAGACGTAGAACGGTAGATCCACCCACATCACACCTCCCTACTTGCTGTTCGTGCGCCAAGGGGGACTCCTGAGCATCGCGACTCAGGAGCCTAACTTGTCACGTAGCCCCTCACTCCTTGGTCCCGTCCTGGTTTCCGGTCGGGGCTAACGGCGGCTGAGGTATGCGCGGGGCCGGGCTCTGCCGGCGTAGAACATAAGCAAGTAGGAAGGAAAAGCGTAAATTTCAAGGAATTCAAAAGCAAATATTACAGTCCACACTGTTATCTCAATGCCAAACGCAAGTTTAAACGCCTCCCCGAGGCATGATACATGTGCAGGAATTAAAGGCAGGACAGGAGCCACAACGGAGTCACTTGTCGGCGGTGGAGCAGCGCGGAGTGGGTTCGCCTCATGGAGCAGTGGGGTCGGCAGCGCCTTGCTTCGGCTTGGTGTTGAAGGCCCGAAACTTCCGCAGCAGAGCCTCCGCGCGACCCTTCATGGCCTCGGCAGCGGCAGCGGCGCGCTCGCCGCTTACTGGCTCCAGCAGGCTGTCGAGGTCGACACCGGGATCGCGAAGGTAGATGTGGGTGAGGACCTGGGTCAGCGCTGCAGAAGACAGGACACGCGCCTCGGCCTCGGCCATGGGGCCAAGGCCAAGGGCGATATCTTCAAGAGCGCGAACCAGGAAGGGAAGCAGCTTGGCGGGGCCGTCCTCGGCGCCAGCCAGCGGGCTCTCCAGGCCGCTGTCGTAAAGCGTCCTCAGCGAGGAGCAAGCCTTCGCCTCCATCTCCGCGAAGCCACGCGGTCCTCGGCAAGAACCTGGGCCTTGTTGTCCAGCTCAACATTCCTCGCCCCCAACTCCTGCTCCAGCACACCTAGGCGGTCACAGCGCCTCCTGAGCTTGACCTCCCTCTCCTTGACGGCCGCCTCGCGAGCCTTCACGCCTTCTTCCTGCTCTTGGTGAAGGCTGGCCTCTTTCGCGAGCTGGTCCCACAGGCCTTGCAACTCGTCCTCCATCTCCTTGTAGCGACCACGGATGTCGACCACCTCCCCCAGGGATGCGTCATGAGCAGCCTTCGCCTCAAGGACGGTCTGCCTCTCCTCATCGCAAGCCGTCGAGGCCTGGACCAGCGTCGCCCGAATCGAAGCGTCAGAGCGAACCCATCCTGAAGCCAGCTCCAAGCGCCCGGCCACCAAGCGAGGGTCGGCGCCAAGAAGATCCTGCCGCAGTCGGTCCAGCTCAGCAGCAGCACGATCCAGAACGGCAGAAGGAGTCGGAGAGGACAGCAGCCGGTGGAGTAGGAGGAGAAGGCGGCGGCGCGGCCACAGCATCCTGAGGCGGAGTCTGCTGCGCCCCAACGGCTGTAGTGGCGGCGGCAGGCAAGGACACCTCGGGAGTCACTCTGGGCCATGGGGCTGACGCCCCCAGTGGCCGCTCGCCAGGGCCTCGACACCACCTGATGGGCCCCCTCGTCCCGGCCGCGGAGGGCGAGCCGTTTCTTCGGCGGGAGCGGGTCTGGTTCCTCTCGGGGAGCCTTTCCCTTCTCTGCCGTCGAGAACCGGCGGATCGGAGCCATCGCAGCAAGACGGAGCAAGGACCGGGAAGAAGGAGAAGCAAGAAGGGATGGACTGGAAGGGCGCGCGCCGTTCCGTACTTATGGCCGGCGAAGGCCAACCGCCGACCTCCACGATCGCAGGTAATCATGACCCGCTTTGCATGCAGGGACTTGTCCAATCCGTGCAGTTGCCGAGGCGCCGTGGGGAAGTGGAGACGCCCACGTCCAATCAACCGCCACGCGGCGCCCAAGGCCGCAGGCTGTTAGGGCCCGCGGCGCTTCGCTCTTGCCCTTTCGCCTCCCTGCACGGCCAAGTCCGGGCGCGCCTTGGGCCGGGGGCTACTGTCGGCGTTCTGGGAACGGGGGTCCCCAGACTTGCCTGCCTGCGGCCTGCGGCGTGGCTCAAAGGGGGGCCCAGCACGGCCCATCTTCATCAACACAGACCCAAGACCCTCGCGAGGGGCCAAGCCTCGCGGGGCGGACGACACGGAGCTTCCTCAGGCACGGCCTCATCAGGCTGGCTCGCGAGGAGGCGGAGAGATCAAGGCGGGGTACCTCACGAGGTGCCCGTGACGCAAGCCATGACGACCAAAGGCGCCAGGCGGGCGCCAGCCGCGCAGTGTCCTCCTTTCCTCTTTGGTGCAAAGGGAGCAAGCGCAGGCAAGAGCATCAAGCAAAGGCACCCGTTTCGGTGCAACGAGACCAAGACCAGTCCAATGGCAGGGAGGAAGTCATTGTGGAGCCCAAGCCAGCGTCACCACCAGAGCCTTTGGCAGGCGAGGACCAACTTTAGTCAGGATAAGTGTACCAGATGTTCCCCTTCAAAATGGCCAATTGTTGGCGCCCTTCCCACTCAATATTTGGGAAGAGGCCCAGGGCCTTTGCCTATAAATAGGACTAGCCACCCCAGGGTAGAGGAGATCTAGAATCGGCCAACCCAGAAACAAGCTATCGGATCGAAGAGATGAAAAGAGAGAGAGAGAGAGGTGACTGAACTCCTCCTAGCAGTTCATCCCCCAGCCAAGAACAGACCCTCGCGAGGCTGTTCTTCCTTGTATTGCTCATCATCATCAGCCCAAGAGGCAATCCACCACACCACACACTGGAGTAGGGTATTACACCACAACGGTGGCCCGAACCAGTATAAACCCTGTGTCTCTTGTGCTGTTCTTTCCATAGCTTAGATCTTAGCGAGGCGGAGGGGTGCAGGTAGGTAGAAGGCGAAATCTCCGCGCGCACCCCAGTGTTCGAACCTCAAGGGTCTGCCGGAACCCGAAATCCGACAGATTGTTCGTATATTCATCTCTAGCTCT
>NC_053026.1:489589324-489600958 GCF_003073215.2 Triticum urartu
AAGCAGATCATTCTCAGCCTTGGCCCACTTAGGCCGGGCTTTGAGGTAGCCACCTGACCCCGTGCGATGGTGAAGCTTCTTCTGTGCAGCATTTTTCTTGTTTGTCACCAACATCTTCTTACTCTTTTCTGATGTCTTGTAGGCCACAAATGCGGGCCAGTGATCTCTGATCTTCTCATATCTGCCGATGAATTCTGGTGTCTCTTCTTTGTTGACAAACGTTTTCAGCTCATTCTTCCACCTCTTGAATAGGTCTGCCATCTTCTTAAGAGCATGAGACTTGATTAATTGCTCTTTAACTAGCTTCTCCAGATCCTCCTCTGGCGGTAGGGTGAAATTTGCCTTCAGCTCAGTCCAAAGATCATCTTTCTGCATATCATTGACATAAGACACCTCAGTGTGTTCGTTCTTAGGCTTACACCATTGCTGGATGCTGATCGGGATCTTGTCCCTAATAAGAACCCCGCACTGAGCAGCAAATGCTTCCTTTGTCCGGATGGGTTCAATCGGCATGCCATCGCGCGCGATTTCTGTGATCTCAAACCTTTCATCCGAGCGCAACTTTTTCTTCGGGCCTCGTCTCTTTACCGAAGTTGTGCTCGATCCGGAGGGCTAGAAAAAAGAAGAATTAGACGAGAGTTAATTAATATGTGTACATACCAAAACAATGAATGCATCAATTAGCTAGTCATCACAGGCTTAACTAATATATTTACCTGGCCGGACTCTGTTCGGTCACCGGAGCCGTCACCACGGGCTCCGTCTTGCAGCAGCATTGGGTCACCGGAGCCATCATAATCATGTCTTTCCTCCTCCACTCTTCGATCACCGTAGCATGCTTCTTCTTCACCGTGTTCTGCTTCCAGACCATCATTGTCGTTAAGATATGACATGACATCACCTCCGGCTAAGATTATGTCCCCCAACACCTGTTCTTGTTCCTCGTCTCGTCCGAACTCCATTGTTTTTGCAAATATTACAACATGGCAATTATTACACAAACATGACAGCATGTGGATATATTAGTGGCAAACGTAGACCTAGCTTATTCCGGGTTTGGGGTGGCCTCGGCAACGCTTCAAGGGTAGGGGCGCGGCGGGAGGGGGTAGGAGACCGACATTGTTTTTTTCTAGGGTTTGGCTGTCCTCGAGAGTTTTGGTCGAGCGAGAGGGCCGGGGGGTATATATTTTCTCGTCGATATATTTTCTCTCATTCTTTTTCTTCTTCTTCCTTTTCTAACTAGATATATAAAACTTTTCTAAAAATGTAACTTTTGCATATATACATGGGAAAATAATATTATCGGGGAGGGGGTAGGTCGAACCCCCCCTCGTATTGAAGTTATCGGGACACGGGGTATATCGACGACGACAGACCCAATAAAAAATAAGAAGATGAAGAAAAAATAAAAAGAGGAGAAGAAGAAAGGAATAGAGGAGAAGATCGAAGAAAAAAAGAGGAGAAGAAGAAAAAATAGAATTTTTTTTCTATTTTTTCTTCTTCTCCTCTTCCTTTTCTTCCTCTCCTCTTCTTCTCCTCTTCCTTTTCTTCCTCTCCTCTTCTTCTCCTCTTCCTTTTCTTCCTCTCCTCTTCTTCTCCTCTTCCTTTCTCTTCCTTTTCTCCTCTCCTCTTTTCTTTCCTTTTTCTTTTTATTTCCTTTTTCCTCTCCTAAATATATAAATTTTTCTAAAAATGAACTAACCTTAAACGTACTAAATCAGAGATATATATATCCTTTTCTAAAATATATAATCTCTTTTTTTGCATATATGGACATATATAGAACATACAAACATATATACATTTTTATAAAAAAGCCAAAATACAAATCATCATATATATGAAAAAAAATCTGAAAAGATGCAACATACACAATACATATACTCACATATATACATATATATATAATCTGAAAAAACAAGCATATAATATATGAAAAAAAAGGAACAGGGGAGGGGCGGCGCCGGCCGGACCAAGGGAGGGGCAGGGGCGCGGGTTCGGCGGCGAGGACGGCGACGTAGCAGGGGGCGCGCGTTCGGCGGCGAGGATGACGACGGGGCAGGGGCGACGACCGGCGAGGAAGGAGGCGGGGCAGGGCAACGGCGACGACGGGGGCGCGCGGACCGGGGCGCGCGACGCGCGTCGGGGCAGGGCAGCGAGCGGCGTCGGGCGAGGGCACGGGCGAGGGCGAGCGGGCGGCGACGGCGACCTCGGGCGGCTAGGGGAGGCGATGGCGACGTCGGGGCAGGGCCGGCGTCGAGGAGCAGCGCAGCAGCCTGGCGGCGTTGGAGAGAAGGATGGCGGGTGGAGGAAATTTCCTAAGTGTTTGGTTATATAGAAAAGGCTTATTGGTCCCGGTTGATGCCACGAACAGGTACCAATGCACCCCTTTAGTCCCGGTTGGTGGCACCAATCGGGACCAAAGGCCTTGTGCTGGAACTGGCGCTGTGCGGTGGGATGTTTACTCCCACCTCGCTTGCCGAGAGGCTTCGACAGTGGTTTATAAGCGCTGCTGCGCTGACCACTTCGAGCTCCTCTCAAATGCAGGCTTACGGGTCTAAAGTCACTTTATCTGCTTGTGGGCCTACTGGGCCTCCTGCGGGCCTGAATCCTGGCCCATGCTAGGGTTTCTAGTCGTATTCAGACCGTGGGGGCCTAGTAGGTGGCACTTTTTTGTTTTTTGTTTTCTTTGTTGCTTTATTTATTTTATTTTGTTTCTACTTACAACAAAATACTTAATGTTGCTATTTTTATTTTTTTCCAGTTTTTTTGTTTTTGCATTATTTATTTTCTTTTGTTTCTTGCTTTATTTTTTAATTCTTTTTGCTTCTAGGTTAGAAAAATTATAAACTTTCTTTTAGTGCCATTATTTTTCAAATTTGAATAGTTAAAATTTGAATTCTTTGAATTTTGTGTGGATCACAAGTTTGTGATTAATTTTCATATAAAAATAGTTTTTTTTCCATTTTTTGTTTTGTTTTTTGAATTATTTATTTTCTTTTGTTTTTTGCAATTTTTTAATTCTTTTTTCTTTTAGGTCAGCAAAATTATAAACTTTCTGTTAGTGCCATTAGTTTTAGAAAAATTATAAACTTTCTGTTAGTGCCATTAGTTTTCAAATTTGAATAGTTAAAATTTGAATTGTTTGAAATTTGTGTGAATCACAAGTTTGTGATTAACTTTACTTTAAAAATAGTTTTTTCCAGTTTTCTTGTTTTGTTTTTTGCATTATTTATTTTCTTTTGTTTTTTGCTTTAATTTTTAATTCTTTTTTCTTTTAGGTAGCAAAATTATAAACTTTCTGTTAGTGCATTAGTTTTAGAAAAATTATAAATTTTCTGTTAGTGCCATTAGTTTTCAAATTTGAATAGTTAAAATTTGAATTCTTTGAAATTTGTGTGAATCACAAGTTTGTGATTAACTTACTAAAAAATGAGATAGATGCGCTTATAGAGAAAATTCAACCTAAATTCATAGTAAATTTCTATGAATTTCAGAGAAATTCACTCTGAATTTAGGTTAAACTTTTTCTATAAGGGCATCTATTTTCACTTTGAGAGGAACTCAACAAGGCAGAGAGGGAAGGGCTTATAAACCGGTGTGAGCCCCCTTCGATTGGCGAGGTGGGACTAAACTCTGCCCGCGACAAGGACCAACCCTTTAGTCCCGGTTTGTGGCACAAACCGGGACTAATGGTCATGGGCCAGGGGCGAGGAGCATTGGTCCCGGTTGGTGCCACGAACCGGGACCAATGCCCCCTTTAGTCCCGGTTGGTGGTACTAACCGGGATCAAAGGCCTTGTGCTGCCCCGCATCAAAAGTTTAGTACCACCTCGCTAGCTGAGAGAGCTCGAGAGTGGTTTATAAGCGCTGCTACGCCCACCCACTCGAGCTCCTCTCAATTGTAGGCTTTCGGGCCTAACCATACGCTGTGTGCCTGTGGCCCTACTGGGCCACCCACGGGCCTGAATCCTGGCCCATGGTAGGGTTTCTAGTCGTATTCAGGCCGTGGGGGCCCAGTAGGTGGCACTTTTTTTTGTTTTCTTTGTTGCTTTATTTATTTTATTTTGTTTCTACTTACAACAAAATACTTATTGTTTTTATTTTTTATTTATTTTATTAAAGTTTATTTTTAATTATTTTTTCTTTTAGGTCAAAAAAATTATAAACTTTCTGTTAGTGCCATTAGTTTTCAAATTTGAATAGTTAAAATTTGAATTCTTTGAAATTTGTGTGAATCACAAGTTTGTGATTAACTTTACTATAAAAATAGTTTTCAGTTTTTTTGTTTTGTTTACATTATTTTTTGTTTAATACTTTTTGCTTTTAGGTCAGAAAAATTATAAACTTTCTGTTAGTGCCATTAGTTTTAGAAAAATTATAAACTTTCTGTTAGTGCCATTAGTTTTCAAATTTAGTAGTTAAAATTTGAATTCTTTGAAATTTGTGTGAATCACAAGTTTGTGATTAACTTTACTATAAAAATAGTTTTTTCCAGTTTTTTTTTTTTTTTGCATTACTTATTTTCTTTTGTTTTTGCTTTATTTTTAATTCTTTTTTGCTTTTAGGTCAGAAAAATTATAAACTTTCTGTTAGTGCCATTAGTTTTAGAGCATTTCAAATGAACTCTGAAAAAGTTGAAAGTTGGCATGGTATCATAATTTCACCCACATAGCATGTGCATGTACAAAACGGACAATGGTATCATACTCGTCTGTTACAAAGTTGGCATGGTATCATCATAATAGTTGCGGGAGAAAGTCTTCACTTTTTCTTCGCTTGTGTCATTTGCTTTATTGCGCCGTAACCATGGATAATCTTCATCGTTTATCAGGATGCTTGGGTCAGCCTTGACATTGAAGGGAGGAATTTCATGAAACTTTTCATAATCTTCAGAACATGTCTGAAGATTCAGAAAAGTTTCATGACATTCGTGGGATGGGCAAGACATTACATGTTGCAAGATTATTGAAAGTTTTCTATGAATGTCCTTCCTCTCCTTTCAAGTCAAACTGACAGCATCCTGATTAACGTTTGGAGATTGTTCCATTGGTTCGTCATAAGGTGACGTACAAGGGAAGAAGAAAAGTGATGATCTCCAATAGATGGGTAAATTGAAAATGCATTTTGGTTCTTTAGTTTATTATCTTCATCATTTATCAGGATGCTTGGGTATACATTGCCTTGACTTTTGAAGGGAGGAATTTCATGAAACTTTTCATAATCTTCAGACATGTCTGTCTTGCCCTCCACTCCCGATGTCCCTTTTTCCTGAAAGAACTATGTGGCGTTTTGGCTCATCGTATGATGTATTCGCTTCCTTATCTTTTCTTTTTCTCGGTTTGGTAGACATGTCCTTCACATAGATAACCTGTGCCACATCATTGGCTAGGACGAACGGTTCGTCAGTGTACCCAAGATTTTTCAGATCCACTGTTGTCATTCCGTACTGTGGGTCTACCTGTACCCCGCCGCCTAACAGATTGACCCATTTGCACTTAAACAAAGGGACCTTAAAATCAGGTCCGTAGTCAAGTTCCCATATGTCCACTATGTAACCATAATATGTGTCCTTTCCGCTCTCGGTTGCTGCATCAAAGCGGACACCGCTGTTTTGGTTGGTGCTCTTTTGATCTTGGGCGATCGTGTAAAATGTATTTCCATTTATCTCGTATCCTTTGTAAGTCAATACAGTCAAAGATGGTCCCCTGGACAACAAGTACAACTCATCACAAACAGTGTTGTCACCTCTGAGACGTGTTTCCAACCAACTGCTGAAAGTCCTGATGTGTTCACATGTAATCCAGTCGTCGCACTGCTCCGGGTGTTTGGAGCGCAGACTGTTCTTGTGTTCATCGACATACGGGGTCACCAAGGTAGAGTTCTGTAGAACTGTGTAGTGTGCTTGAGACCAAGAATATCCGTCCCTGCATATTATTGAGTCTCTTCCAAGAGTGCCTTTTCCAGTCAGTCTCCCCTCATACCGCGATTTAGGGAGACCTATCTTCTTAAGGCCAGGAATGAAGTCAACACAAAACCCGATAACATCCTCTGTTTGATGGCCCATGGAGATGCTTCCTTCTGGCCTAGCGCGGTTACAGACATATTTCTTTAGGACTCCCATGAACCTCTCAAAGGGGAACATATTGTGTAGAAATACGGGCCCCAGGATGACAATCTCGTCGACTAGATGAACTAGGACGTGCGTCATGATATTGAAGAAGGATGGTGGGAACACCAGCTCGAAACTGACAAGACATTGCGCCACATCACTCCTTAGCCTTGGTACGATTTCTGGATTGATCACCTTCTGAGAGATTGCATTGAGGAATGCACATAGCTTCACAATGGCTAATCGGACGTTTTCCGGTAGAAGCCCCCTCAATGCAACCGGAAGCAGTTGCGTCATAATCACGTGGCAGTCATGAGACTTTAGGTTCTGAAACTTTTTCTCTGGCATATTTATTATTCCCTTTATATTCGACGAAGCCAGTCGTGACCTTCATACTGAGCAGGCATTCAAAGAAGATTTCTTTCTCTTCTTTCGTAAGAGCGTAGCTGGCAGGACCTTTATACTGCTTCGGAGGCATGCCGTCTTTTTCGTGCAAACGTTGCAGGTCCTCCCGTGCCTCAGGTGTATCTTTTGTCTTCCCATACACGCCCAAGAAGCCTAGCAGGTTCACGCAAAGGTTCTTCGTCACGTGCATCACGTCGATTGAAGAGCGGACCTCTAGGTCTTTCCAGTAGGGTAGGTCCCAAAATATAGATTTCTTCTTCCACATGGGTGTGTGTCCCTCAGCGTCATTCGGAACAGCTAGTCCGCCGGGACCCTTTCCAAAGATTACGTGTAAATCATTGACCATAGCAAGTACGTGATCACCGGTACGCATGGCGGGCTTCTTCCGGTGATCTGCCTCGCCTTTGAAATGCTTGCCTTTCTTTCGACATTGATGGTTGGTCGGAAGAAATCGACGATGGCCCAGGTACACATTCTTCCTGCATTTGTCCAGGTATATACTTTCAGTGTCATCTAAACAGTGCGTGCATGCGTGGTATCCTTGTTTGTCTGTCCTGAAAGGTTACTGAGAGCGGGCCAATCGTTGATGGTTACACGAACAGCAACGTGCAGTTAAATTCCTCCTGTCTGTGTCATCCCACGTACGTACACCGTTTCCATTCCACAGCTGTAAAAGTTCTTCAACTAATGGCCTTAGGTACACATCAATGTCGTTGGCGGGTTGCTTAGGGCCTTGGATGAGAACTGGCATCATAATGAACTTCCGCTTCATGCACATCCAAGGAGGAAGGTTATACTACATAGAGTCATGGGCCAGGTGTGTGATTGCTGCTCTGCTCCCCGAAAGGATTAATGCCATCCGCGCTTAAACCAAACCATATTCCTTGGGTCACTTGCAAACTCCTAGTACTTTCTCTCGATTTTTCTCCACTGCGACCCGTCAGCGGGTGCTCTCAACTTCCCATCGTTTCTTACGGTTCTCACTGTGCCATCGCATCAACTTGGCATGCTCTTCGTTTCTGAACAGACGTTTCAACCGTGGTATTATAGGAGCATACCACATCACCTTCGCAGGAACCCTCTTCCTGGGGGGCTCGCCGTCAACATCACCAGGGTCATCTCGTCTGATCTTATACCGCAATGCACCGCATACCGGGCATGCGTTCAGATCCTTGTATGCACCGCGGTAGAGGATGCAGTCATTAGGGCATGCATGTATCTTCTCCACCTCCAATCCTAGAGGGCATACGACCTTCTTTGCTGCGTATGTATGTCGGGCAATTCGTTATCCTTTGGAAGCTTCTTCTTCAATATTTTCAGTAGCTTCTCAAATCCTTTGTCAGGCACAGCATTCTCTGCCTTCCACTGCAGCAATTCCAGTACGGTACCGAGCTTTGTGTTGCCATCTTCGCAATTGGGGTACAGCCCTTTTTTGTGATCCTCTAACATGCGATCGAACTTCAGCTTCTCCTTTTGACTTTCGCATTGCGTCCTTGCATCGACAATGACCCGGCGGAGATCATCATCATCGGGCACATCGTCTGGTTCCTCTTGATCTTCAGCAGCTTCCCCGTTGCAGCATCATTGGGCACATCGTCTGGTTCCTCTTGATCTTCAGCAGCTTCCCCGTTGCAGCATCACCGTATTCAGGGGGCACATAGTTGTCATCGTCCTCTTCTTCTTCGCCGTCTTCCATCATAACCCCTATTTCTCCGTGCCTCGTCCAAACATTATAGTGTGGCATGAAACCCTTGTAAAGCAGGTGGGTGTGAAGGATTTTCCGGTCAGAGTAAGACTTCGTATTCCCACATTTAGGGCATGGACAACACATAAAACCATTCTGCTTGTTTGCCTCAGCCACTTCGAGAAATCATGCACGCCCTTAATGTACTCGGAGGTGTGTCTGTCACCGTACATCCATTGCTGGTTCATCTGCGTGCATTATATATAATTAAGTGTCCAAATTAATAGAAGTTCATCATCACATTAAAACCAAAGTGCATACATAGTTCTCATCTAACAACATATAGCTCTCCAGAGCATCTAATTAATTAAACATACATTGAAACTATGTAAAACATTTCAATGCGAAAACAAATGCGATCATAATCGCAACCAAGGTAACAATTGATCCAACGGCATAATGATACCAAGCCTCGGTATGAATGGCATATTTTCTAATCTTTCTCATCTTCAACCATTGCATCCATCTTGATCTTGTGATCATCGACGACATCCGCAACATGCAACTCCAATATCATCTTCTCCTCCTCAATTTTTTTTATTTTTTCCTTCAAGTAATTGTTTTCTTCTTCAACTAAATTTAATCTCTCGACAATAGGGTCGGTTGGAATTTCCGGTTCAACTACCTCCTAGATAAATAAAATCTATGTCACGTTGGTCGGCATAATTGTCATAAACAATAAATGAACCAAATAGTTATAAAAAGATAATATATACCACATCCGAATCATAGCCAGGACGAGGGCCGACGGGGGCGGATACAGGGCCGGCGCTGTGTTTCGGGAGGCCCTAGGCGAACTCGATGTCATGTGCCCCTATGTCCTAAGATCATATATATGTATGAGCGTGCTGTTGGGTAACGTAGTAATTTCAAAATTTTCCTACGCACACGCAAGATCATGGTGATGCATAGCAACGAGAGGGGAGAGTGTTGTCTACGTACCCACGCAGACCGACTGCGGAAGCGTTGACGCAACGTAGAGGAAGTAGTCGTACGTCTTCCCGATCCGACCGATCCAAGCACCGTTACTCCGGCACCTCCGAGTTCTTAGCACACGTACAGCTCGATGACGATCCCCGGGCTCCGATCCAGCAAAGCGTCGGGGAGGAGTTCCGTCAGCACGACGGCGTGGTGACGATCTTGATGTTCTACCGTCGCAGGGCTTCGCCTAAGCACCGCTACAATATGATCGAGGTGGAATATGGTGGCAGGGGGCACCGCACACGGCTAAGGAACGATCTCAGGATCAACTTGTGTGTCTAGAGGTGCCCCCTGCCTCCGTATATAAAGGAGCCAAGGGGGAGGGGGCCCCGGCCAGGAGGAGGGCGCAGGAGGAGTCCTACTCCTACCGGGAGTAGGACTCCCCCCCAATCCTAGTTGGAATAGGATTCCCGAGGGGGAAAGAGGAGAGGGGGGCCGGCCACCTCTCCTAGTCCTAATAGGACTGGAGGGGAGGAGGCGCGTGCGGCCACCTTGGGCTGCCCCTTTTCTCCTTTCCACTAAAGCCCATTAAGGCCCATATGGTTCCCGGGGGGTTCCGGTAACCTCCCGGTACTCCGGTAAAATCCCGATTTCACCCGGAACACTTCCGATGTCCAAATATAGGCTTCCAATATATCAATCTTTATGTCTCGACCATTTCGAGACTCCTCGTCATGTCCGTGATCACATCCGGGACTCCGAACAACCTTCGGTACATCAAAATGCATAAACTCATAATAACTGTCATCGTAACGTTAAGCGTGCGGACCCTACGGTTCGAGAACAATGTAGACATGACCGAGACACATCTCCGGTCAATAACCAATAGCGGGACCTGGATGCCATATTGGCTCCTACATATTCTACGAAGATCTTTATCGGTCAGACCGCATAACAACATACGTTGTTCCCTTTGTCATCGGTATGTTACTTGCCCGAGATTCGATCGTCGGTATCCAATACCTAGTTCAATCTCGTTACCGGCAAGTCTCTTTACTCGTTCCGTAATACATCATCCCGCAACTAACTCATTAGTTGCAATGCTTGCAAGGCTTATGTGATGTGCATTACCGAGAGGGCCCAGAGATACCTCTCCGACAATCGGAGTGACAAATCCTAATCTCGATAATGCCAACCAACAACCTGGAGACACCTGTAGAGCACCTTTATAATCACCCAGTTACATTGTGACGTTTGGTAGCACACAAAGTGTTCCTCCGGTAAATTCGGGAGTTGCATAATCTCATAGTCATAGGAACATGTATAAGTCATGAAGAAAGCAATAGCAACATACTAAACGATCGGGTGCTAAGCTAATGGAATGGGTCATGTCAATCACATCATTCTCCTAATGATGTGATCCCGTTAATCAAATAACAACTCTTTGTTTATGGTTAGGAAACATAACCATCTTTGATTAACGAGCTAGTCAAGTAGAGGCATACTAGTGACACTCTGTTTGTCTATGTATTCACACATGTATTATGTTTCCGGTTAATACAATTCTAGCATGAATAATAAACATTTATCATGATATAAGGAAATAAATAATAACTTTATTATTGCCTCTAGGGCATATTTCCTTCAGTCTCCCACTTGCACTAGAGTCAATAATCTAGTTCACATCGCCATGTGATTTAACAGCAATAGTTCACATCACCATGTGATTAACACCCATAGTTCACATCGATATGTGATCAACACCCAAAGGGTTTACTAGAGTCAGTAATCTAGTTCACATCGCTATGTGATTAACACCCAAAGAGTACTAAGGTGTGATCATGTTTTGCTTGTGAGATAATTTTAGTCAACGGGTCTGTCATTCAGATCCGTAAGTATTTTGCGAATTTCTATGTCTACAATGCTCTGCACGGAGCTACTCTAGCTATGCTCCCACTTTCAATATGTATCTAGATCGAGACTTAGAGTCATCCAGATCTGTGTCAAAACTTGCATTGACGTAACTTTTTACGACGAACCTTTTTGTCACCTCCATAATTGAGAAATATTTCCTTATTCCACTAAGGATAATTTTGACCGCTGTCCAGTGATCTACTCTAGATCACTATTGTACTCCCTTGCTTAACACAGTGTAGGGTATACAATAGATCTGGTACACAGCATGGCATACTTTATAGAACCTATGGCTGAGGCATAGGGAATGACTTTCATTCTCTTTCTATCTTCTGCCGTGGTCGGGCTTTGAGTCTTACTCAATTTCACACCTTGTAACACAGGCAAGAACTCTTTCTTTGACTGTTCCATTTTGGACTACTTCAAAATCTTGTCAAGGTATGTACTCATTGAAAAAACTTATCAAGCGTCTTGATCTATCTCTATAGATCTTGATGCTCAATATGTAAGCAGCTTCACCGAGGTCTTATCTCTCTCTT